>NC_088201.1:232695149-232995149 GCF_037126465.1 Ornithodoros turicata
TCTCGCTAGTACGGCCGGTAGAACTGCCTGGCAGGCGCAGTGGCGCGCGGTAGCAGAGGTGCATCGTCGTCGTCCATGGGCCGCCAGAGATATTATGCGCAGAAGGGACGACTGAAAATGAAGTTCGGTAAGCATTGTAAAATTGCAAAAAAGAGTGCAGGAATTTATTATCTTGATAGCCTGGGATTTAGCGTCGCGAAATTCCGGGATTCCGGGAGACATTAGGATATTCAGGGATTCCAGGATTTAAGGATTTCAGGATCCCGGGATCCGTGCACTAATTGTCATCAAGTACTAGAAAGATGAAAGTCACTGAAACGGTTAGCCAGCTGTAGGACTCGAACCCACATCTTCTGGATTACTGGTCCTGGGCTCTACCAATTCAGCTAAGCTAACACGCCTCCTCAGCGACTTCCAGGGTCCGTCATCTGATGTGGGTTCGAGTAGCTGGCTAACCTTTTCAGTGACTTTCAATTTGAGGCTTTGTATGTATTTGTCCATTCTATGTTGTTCCAGCCTCAGAACATCAATTCTTTCAAGTACTAGACAGTTCGCCTATGGAGTAAGGATCTCCACACGTATTGCGACTCAAGCGTATCCCAAAGGTAGATTCCTGTCGTAAGCCGATACTCGGGATTACCGTACATATGCACGTACATAAAATGTTAGGCACGAAATATGACGGCAGGAGTGAAACGTAAAACGATAGACTGCAAAATGCCGTTCATAATCCTCGCGCCCCACACACGATGATGACAAAGAAACAACAACTTTATTTTGTGATTATCATTGGGAAGTTGTGTTTTTATAATTCGGCGCTTTACGTCTCGAGATTGAACGGGTGATCTCGGGATCAACAGGCGGACACGCTACTGGCCGAGCCACCAGGGCTGGTGATTGGGAAGTTGACGATGATGATTCTGAGTAGATGAAGTAGACGAGTCTCAAAAAGGCAAGGCCACCTTGCTCAACGGTTAACAAGGTTGCTAACCGGATTTCCTCTATTTTGTACATTATAGAGCCCACAAGTGAGGTCACTTCTGAAACTCAGCCTTGTTGCTTATACACTCTTAAAAATGAACTTCACCGCATAGCACGCTCTTAGCCAACCATCATCTTAAATGATATCGTTATCTGCCCTGATTTGTTGAAAACGGGAGGCGTACGCCTTTTTTGTGACACTTATGCTGTTCATAATTGTCACATAAAAGGCGTACGCCTCCCGTTTTCAACAAATCAGGGCAGATAACGATATCATTTGAGATGATGGTTGGCTAAGAGCGTGCTATGCGGTGAAGTTCATTTTTGAGAGCGTACACTCAACATGATGTGCTTCGAAACAGTACCAAAACATTATGTACCAACTTTATGCTGCTCATTTAAAACTATACACTCTTCAAAAAAGGTTGTACTTTAACTCCTTTCCTTGCCACATATATAACACCCTTTTGGAGAGTGCAATTACGCTCAAAAGGGTGTCTCCTCACTCCCTCAAGGGAGTAACATAACACCATCTCCCTGCCGGGGAGTAATATTACTCTCCAGTAGGGAGAAAGGTGTTATATTACTCCCTTGGGGGAGTGAGGAGACACCCTTTTGAGCGCTCTCCAAAAGGGTGTTATATATGTGGCAAAAAAGAAGTTAAAGAATACCCTTTTTAAAGAGTGAGCCTACGTCAGCCCTCCGTTGATTAGATTTAACATGTTCTAATTTCTTGTAAATAACATTGTTATTTCAATTTCATAAACCCATCAACCACCCTGATATATTTACACGGCCATTGGTTTACGAAAATGAAAGCCATTTTTGCGCATAGTGCGGAGGTGATTGTCAGAATTGAAATTCTTGTTGTCTTGTTTGAGTTCACTTTTGTTTTGTAGCTCACTGAAATGGAAGAGCGGCGCTGTGAAACAGCGCAAAATTAAACAGAATATGCGGCGTGTTCCGAAATTCAGCCACAAGGTTTTCCACACATTCTCGCTGCTGGTGGCGGTGGTGGGGGGAAAGTGTTCTGTAGTGGTAAGCTAGCATGAAGCTAGCTGAATCAGCTGGCTACGTTCTGCTCAAATTTGCTCTATGAGGCGAGATTGCTAGACTCTAAAAGCAGAAATTCACGGTAACCAGCGCGGAACCAACCTCCGCTTATAATGAGTATAACTTCGCTTTCCACTGGCGAAGCCGAGGGAGGGGGAGGGTTTCCTGGGGTTCAACCCCGGAAATGATACCTTTGGTAGTGTAGTGAATTTGGGAGAGGGAAACGAGGGGACATCCTCCTCTCCCATGCAAACTCCCCCAAACACTCTAAAAAAAGAACTTCACCGCATAGCATGCTCTGCACCAACCATTGCCAAGGATAGGGTTATCGCTTCTGATTCGAAGAGAGAGGAGGGGCGTACGCCCTTTTATGTGACTTTGAATATATGATAATTGACACAAAAAGGCGGACGCCTCTCTCTCTCGTCGAGTCACAAGCGATAACCCTATCATTCGTGGCAGTGGTTGGCGCAGAGCGTGTTATGCGGTGAAGTTCTGTTTTTAGAGTGTAGAACCTCTCCCGAAATATTTCTCTGGGCTACGCCGCTGTCTCTTTCATTATTGTTTGAAAACGGGAGGTAATTTGTATACGCAGTGACAGAAAGAAGAAAAAAAAAGCGCTCCTAAAAATCAGAAGGAGGACCTTCGGGCGGTCCTGAAGAAGAAAATCAATGAAGCATGGCAGCGAGACTGGTCGTGATGATGACGATTGAATTTTATTGGCGCAAAAGCAACTCAGGCTATAATGCGCCAAAACCATGGTGAAATTTGTGACTACTTAAAAATCAGATGATTTTGTACTAAAATAATATACTTGGTAAACTGAGATCTAAACAAAGATATGATATGTTAAAACATAAGCGTATTAAAACTACACCGCAGATAGCTAGCCAACGTCTCCCGGAAAGTTATAAATTTTTACAAACGGCAACAGTGGCTCATCACCCAGTAATAGAGCTGGGTGAAATGGCTGATTGTACTGATAAAATTCATAAAAAAATGGTCTTGAAGGTGAGGTTCATGTAGCGGGCACGTCACAAGAATGTGTAGTACAGAGAGGACAGCGAGACTGGGATTCTCGACATAGAAATGAACAAATTACATGTCATTAAGGGTGCACTCTTAAAAAAAGAAGGGTATGCTTTCACTCTTTTTTCTTGCACATATATCACTCCCTTTTGGAGAGTACAATTACTCTCAAAAAGGAGTCTTCTCACTCCCTCCAGGGGGTTAACGTTACTCCCTTACGCCCTACCGGCGAGTAGTATTACTCTCCAGTAGGGAGTTAAGCGTAAGCGTAAGAGTTAAAGCAAAAAGACTCCTTTTTGAGAGTAATTTTACTTCCTCTCTTCCTTACTCTTCCCTAAAGGGGAAGAAAACGGCAGGAAAACGGAGTTAAAGTACACCCCCTTTTTTTCTAAAGGATGTAGCACAGGCAATTCCATTTTCCGTTTCAAAAACCGTTCGTTTGAAGTCATTTTGAGCCGACTCAGGATAGGGACACATTCCACACATGTTTTTTTGTGCTGCGCAAGGAGGATGCACCTCAATGTGTGCGCTGTGGGGTGCAGCTCGCTGTGCTATACACATACTGATCACCTGCCCATCACACGAGCCTCATCATCGTCGTCACCTTCATGAATTTTATGGAGATCACATACCGCTAAATCCTGTCCTTTTGCGGGGTGATGAACCGCTTATACCTCCTTCAAAGGTTTTTAGCTTTTTTAGGGATATTGGGCTTTTAAATACACTATGATTGTCTGCTTCTTAAATTCTACGGTGGTGTTTTATGCTACGTTTTATACATGCTTTATTTTTAGCCTAATCGTTTTCTATTAACCCTGTTACATTCATTACCACAGTCTTGGCGCTCTATGGCCTTTGTTGCTTTTGCGGTAATTAACTGCAATCATCATTATCATCGAATCAGAAGCGATAACGCTATCATACGGCACCGTGATTGCAGCGTGCTATACGATGTTTCTAGAATGTAATCATTCTCTATTTTCCCTCCCTTCCTGTGCTTATCGCTCTCACCTTGTTTCTTTTGCGTGATATTTTGTGCCTGCGTTCTAAAAGGTCTACAGGGCATATGTTGATAACATGTCTGACTCTTGATCTGATTAATACGAGTTCTTGCTCTGAAATTGAGATGCTTAGAAAGAATTTGGTGCAGGGGTAGAACTTGCTAGAAAGGGTCATCCTCCAACAAGGAGACGCGATCTCATCTTCTCATATTTGAGCTCACATTACGTAACTTTGAGGTGGGCGAAATCAATCGACGGACCAATACCTGTGACGTCACTCCTGGTGCCTCGGGAAGGAGATCCATGAGGTGTTATCTTTTTTCTTTCTTTTTTACATCGTGCAGTGTCTGTGCCACAACAGAGTTGCAAGTTTTAAAAAGGTCGCATGCATGCATGCATATCCGAAGCATAGACTGCTTTCGTGTCTATATATTAAAGCGATAGATTTACATACGGTCAACCGCAGTGCATATCCGTCCGCGCGCAAACATAGGGTCACGTGTACAAACCCGCAAAAGGGGCCGGTTTGTACATTTCAAAACGGTTTTGCCACAAACTTCTCGCAAACGACCACGTCATGCCAGTGTTTCTTTTTCATTTTTTTTTCAAGGTCCCAGCCTTGCATCATTTTCTGTTGTTATACGACTGCTGTTTACAAGGGAGCCACGCCGCAGAAACCGTAAAAGCTATGTCTAACACATAGCTTTTGATTGAAAACACACACAGTGATTTATCCAGGCCCCCCGTACACCCCTAACCCCCCCCCCCAAATGTTCAGTGACACCCTCCTAACTTTTTCACCTGTGTACCCCTTACAGGAGGAGCCCTTGCGATTTCAGCTTAGGACACATGTGGTTAATGACATGTTAAGCTGTAATGACGTAACTATAATAACGACCTCCCTCCCTCCCAAATTTTTTCCAACACCCCTCCATGCTTCGGATTCTGATCAAACCGATTCTGATCTTCGGATTCTGGATAAACCACTGTGTGTGTTTATGAGAGCACAGACGTAGTGATATTACCATCTGCCAGCAGGACCATGACAATGACACTGAGCCGACAGGTTTGCCCCAATTACTTTATTTTCATGGCATCCAAATACTGTGCGGAGCGGGGCAAAAGACGAAACAATGCTTCGAGCAGAATTAGCATACAGATGGTCCAAGATGAAAACCGCACAGTCTCTCTATAATCATGCACTCTTTCAACAGCACACTCGCTCGCTGTCACATTCGTTGACGGCTCATTTACCATCCCTTGCCGTAGCCTCCGCCGAGGCCGTAACCTCCCTTCAGACCGGCACCGTAGCCACCGTATCCGCCGAGGCCGTAGCCACCGAAGCCACCGAGGCCATAGCCGCCACCGAGCCCGTAGCCGCCGAAGCCACCGAGGCCGTAGCCGCCGAAGCCGCCGAGGCCTCCGCCGAGACCGAAGCCTCCAAGACCACCTCCGAGACCGAATCCTCCGAATCCACCGGCAGCTCCGCTCTGGACGGCTGCAGCGGTTCCGAGAGCGGCTCCAGCAGCGAGTCCGGCTCCGGCTCCAACGCCGGCGGCTCCGTGGTAGTTCACGAGTGGGGCGACGTTTTCGCTGACAGCGGTCACTGGGGCGGTCAGGTGGCTGACGACTGGCTTGGTGACGAAGTGTTGCTTTACGACGGCCTGCTTCACAACACCGAGGGTGGCAACTGGGTGCTTCACTGGGTATCCGTGTCCAACATTGCCTCCGTGAACATGGGCTGGTCCAACGTGACCGTGGCCGAGACCACCGGCGTATCCGAGTCCACCACCGTAGCCCAAGCCGCCGCCGTAGCCGAGTCCACCGCCGTAACCTCCGTAGCCTCCAAGGCCACCGGCGTGGGCGCAAGCCACGAAGGCGCACAAGACGACGACCTGGAAATAATTTTGTGTTAATACAGTTATTACACCGCGAGTCAGCTGTGGTTATGGTCGGTGTACAGAGGACAGTAGCAAGGTGTGAGAAACGGGTATAACACACAACTTTACAACTTAGAAAAAAAAAACAAGCTATGCACTCTTGCTTTTTGTCACTGGTACCTGCCAGTCAATGACAGAATAAATTAATTAATTTGTAGAATAAGCCCGCGCTGACTTTTCGGGGAAGGTGCCGTACAAAAAGTTTGCTGCGAAACACGGGAAGGACCATAGACAGATGGGACTTGAATTGAATCGGAAAGACCTGATCATCTATTCTCCAGGTGGCGCCAAGCGAGATGGTAACGCGTGTCTCCGCGTTAATTTGTGTTGAAGTTCGAAATTCAATGTCAATAAAATATATTATATCGACTAGCATGCTCTAATTCGCTCGATTATTTTCAAAAGTCTCGGAATATCGGATCTCCATGCAGTTCTTCCAAACCTGCTGCGAAAGGACAGTGGAAGCGACACTGGCGTCATTCCAACATCATCGCAGTTCCCAGCCGAGAATTCGGCGGTAGAATTCGCCGAGAATTCGGCGGTTCTGACAGTGGCGCAGGCTAATGTTATGCAATTGTTGAAATTAAGCTGTGAATTATAACTGTATCATAGACGCCTAACACAGGAAATGTCCTTTCAGAAGTATGAAATCATGGTGCTTTTGAGTGTGCTCTGATAGATTAGAAAATACCATATACAGCCAAGCTTTTCTATAACGATGTGGACAGAAACGCGAAATCCGATCGTTATGTCAGAGTATCGTTATGGAAGAGCGGTCGCGAAACGTGTAGTACAGACCACGAAAATTAATTCTCGATTTTCGGACAGGCATGAATGAAGTATTCTTATCGTTATATGCGATCGAGCGCTACCTTTCGCGACTATCGCTATATCAAATTATTTTTTGCACGCATCATAACCAACGAGTTGACGCGAGCAAGCAATTTGATCGCTGTGTCGAACTTATTGTTAGTATTGAAGATCGTCATAAGCGAGTTCGACCGCTGTGCCATACCGGCAGCACCGTACATCTAAGCCTAACCTCTGCTTTGATAAAAGCGAAGTCGTTACGTGCTCTTAAGAGGTACGTTCCTACAGAAGGGACGCCAAGACAAGACAGCGCAGTGCACTACTCACAAAGGTGTTCATGATAAAATCACAGTCGTTAAGTGCTCTTAAGAGGTACGTTCCTACAGAAGGGACGCCAAGACAAGACAGCGCAGTGCACTACTCACAAAGGTGTTCATGATAAAATCACAGTCGTTACGTGCTCTTAAGAGGTACGTTCCTACAGAAGGGACGCCAAGACAAGACAGCGCAGTGCACTACTCACAAAGGTGTTCATGATAAAATCACAGTCGTTACGTGCTCTTAAGAGGTACGTTCCTACACAAGGGACGCCAAGACAAGACAGCACAGTGCACTACTCACAAAGGTGTTCATGATTTCTCCTGTGAGGTCTTTACAGAGGAGCCACTCAAGGTGTGATGCCTGAGACCGGCCGCTGTCCGCATTTATACCGAAACAAAAAGGAACAGGAGAGGAGGATGGAATGCGATATCAGATAGCGTATTTTACATCGCGTTGAGGAAGTTGGTGGGAACGCTTGAAACCCTTCGGCTTTCACTTAACACGGTTTCCGTTAGATTATCTCCACGATGCGGAATATATACTCGTCCGTTACCCCTTCACGCATTTGAAGTGTTTCGTTGAGATCGACATTTCCAAATTTGGTGAACGGTCAGTTAAATGCAGTGACACGTAGGCCCGGTTTCAGCAACGCTGGTTAACGTTGAACTGAGATTAAGGGATGCTAAAACTTGAAGTTAACACTCAATTGTTTTCCTCTCAGTGAAGCAGAATTAAGCTTGAATTGAATTAATTAATTGCCATTGCATTAATTAATTCAATTCAATCGGCGTTGGTGAAACCGGGCCTTAGTCGTCTCCTAGAATAGTTATTTCAGAAAAGAATAGTTGCGGTTTAAGCGAACCCTGATCAGATGCTTGGTGGAGTTCTGATTCGCTTCGTAGTGCTTGAATCGCATTGAATTCTTTGTTTGCTGCTTCGCTGAAGCTAGAATTTGAATCACTCTTGATACACGACATTTTGAGCCATTCCAGCTAATTTCTGTTTTGATTGACGACGCTTTTTGTAGTTGTCATTATGCGAAACAAGCGTAAAGTTATCGGCGAAAATGTTCTCTCAATTATGTAATTAGTTAAGATTAACGTGGCAATCCTTTGGCACTTTTAACATTTCTACTTTCTCACTTTCTTTCAATCTCAATTCACAATTTGTTTAATAATATGATTTCATACAAATTATCTCCCGGCACCGGCTGCGCTGTCTAAGGTTTTCCCGCTGTTTTCCGGCGAGCCTTCAAGACGACTGTCGGCCCAGTACCCCTTGAAGTCGGCCCAGGACGCATACGAACCTCCCTGTCCCCCACTCCTTCCTACTGTCCTCTCTCCATCTCTCATAACCATAGCTGTCCGCGGCGCTAACACAGAATATGAATTATTACATACTGAGAGCAAATAAAACGGTTTGATGATGGTATGCAAGAACATGAGGGAACTGATGTTCTGAGGCTGGAACAACATAGAAGGACAAATACATACAAAGCCTCAAGTTGCCTAAGAAATTAACGATGAAAGATGAAAGTCACTGAAAATGTTGCCAGCTGTAGGACTCGAACCCACATCTTCTGGATTACCTTCCGTCTTTCATCATATAGAGGGTGTTTGCTCTAACGTGTCCAGTAATTATATTTAAAGCGAGCGATAAAAGAAAAGCAAGTGGTACTTTTTTGCTACTTGAGTAAGAAACAGGTACTGCTTCACTAGTAGCACCTGTTTCTTAGTCAAGTAGCTAAAAATATACTAGTACTACATAGTAAAATATACTGTTAGGTACCCGGTAGTGATACTCATGCAGGATATGCGCGACCTAGTTTAGATGGTCAATGACTGAAACCATCAATCGCTCGTCTGTCGAATACAATACTGCGCATCCTCCCGCCCCACTAACAAAGTGTGTATTCCACAAACCAATATTTGACTGTATTTACCTGTAGTATTTATTACCAGGAAATATTCATAGTCACTCTTTCTAATGAGCCTTTAAGAGCTAGTGCGGCATCTTTAACGCACCGAAGTTACAGCGAAATATGTTTATTTATTTATTTATTGCGCCATCAAGGAGGTGAGTAACATTACATAAGAGAGTGGATATCGTACTATATACCGAATGCATCACAATGACAAGATAATGATGACACACAATTACAAAGTGATTACAAATTGATTACATAGTAGGTGCTGATAATTACAAGGGGATTTGATGTGGTATATGTGTAGAGATGTAGAGGTGAAGAGATGTAGAGATTCCCACTGCTCTGGGTTCATTTATTGGACCGAATAAAGTTGAAGTTGAAGATAATATCGATTTCGACGAAAGCCTTCAGCCAGTGGTATATACACAATCGCAGGCACGAGGGGTGTTGCAAAAAATTGGGGGCGGGAGTGTCATCATTACAGTTAAGGCATAATAGCCTACTGCATCATGATCGAAATAACAAACGCCCCCTGCAGGGGTTGCACAGGAAAAAAAAAGTTACGGGGTGTACACTGTAAACGGAAAAACACCCTTATGGGTGTTAATGGCTTGTCCTATAACTCACATCACTTTTTACACCGTATGGTCTGGAACACACTTTTTAGAGGGTGTATTCTGTGTAAAACACCATTTGAAAGATTGCTTTTCCTAGAAATCGCCGTCTGTTGCACCCTTTATACACCCTTTTAGGAGGGTGTTTCGCAAGATTACACCCTCCTAAAAGGGCGTTGAAAGGGTGCAAAAGAAGGCATTTTCAAGGAAAAACATCTTTTCAAAGGGTGTTTTACACAAAATACACCCTCTAAAAAGTGTGTTCCAGACCATACGGCATAAAAAGTGGTGTGAGTTATAGGACAAGCCATTTACACCCATAAGGGTGTTTTCCAGTTCACAGTGAGCCAAACTTTCGGGCCGGGGGGGGGGGGGGGGTGTGTCTGGATAAATCCATATGCGTTTGGCGCACTGACGCTATATGATTGGCTGTTGTGACACTTTTTTTTCTTTTCTTTTTTTACGGATGACGTTGCTATTAGTATATCTCTTTTCGCACACCTTTAAAACAATAAAGAACGTATTCATAATCATAACGATAACCCTCGACACTACGGCGCCAGGTAAATATGATGATGGGCTACGCCTCAGTGGCCACGGGTGCGCTAGATAATGTCACCGCCAGGGGGTTCTTTCACGTGCAACCGATTTCTGACATTTAAGGTGAAGTGTAAGCGCAGCGAGCAGCTTGTAACTATGAACCAGGGGTGGCGGAATGGGATCACTCATTCCATTCCATTCCGTTCTGTGGAATGAAGATTTGTGATAATTCCATTCCTTTCAATTCCTCGGAATGAAAAGGTATGGTCAATTTCCCACTCCTGGAATGGCTTGGCAATCCCATTCGATTCCTTTAATTCGACCAATAAAAGAATTAGGACCGGTAACCGTACTAGCTAGCCAGCAGTGCTATAGAGGATATTGACATTACCCAGCACGGAAAAAAGCACAAGGACAAGGTTATTTCGCCCTCCTCCTCCTCGTCCTCCCCTCCTCCTCATGGCATCATCATTACAGGAATTTTCCACTTAAGTAACTGGTGCTTAAGTAAGAGGTGTAGGGTTGCGAGCCTCATACTAGTGAAGGCCAAAGGTCTCAATTTTATCTTTTTCTTGAAACCAAGGCCAAACCATCGCTCTTGACCGTGTGGCACCCAGACCATTACATTCCGATTCCAACATTCCGCCTGCGAAAAAAAAAAAAAAACGCCTAATTCCATTCCCATTCCATTCCCAGGACGGTTTCCTCCATTCAATTCTAATTCGATTCCGGGCTCTGATAAATCTGGAATCATTCCAAGCCCGGACTGTGGCAACTTCGCAACTATGCTGTGAACAGTGTACAATAGCTAACACATGGAGAGAGGAGAGGAAAGAGTGGAGAGGGAGTCAGGGAAGGTTAGTGTGCTTCCCGGGCCAAGTTCAGGGGTGAACTGTGTCGACATTAGTTCGGGCAAATTCTGCCGGAATGCCATAACTTGCGTTGAACGGCAGTTGGAACAGGACGTGCCGAAGCAAATTGCACTCTGGCACCATTTTAGTGGCGTGCATGTGCGGTATCGAACACTCGTTACCTTGGATCTGTTGATGAAGGTATCAAGCCGATGCGTTAGATGGAACCATTGCGCAGCTACATAGAGAAAAATACAATTTCTAAAACTGCATTTGAAAGGTAGCAGTTAAGAGCAGCATACATTCGACTTGTGAAGCCTGAACGCCCATGAAAAAGAGACACAGGTATTACAATACCCCAGTTATCGAATCGAAGTTACCGTGATGCATCCATGCGTGAAGGCAGCTTTTATCTTTGCCTCAATGAAGCCCGTCAGCGAACCACATCGGCGGTCAGAGCTGCCTATAGAGAGTTTTAGCACACCGTTGATAACGTGGCTAGCGTCTCACCGTATCACCGGAACCAATCAGTGGGTAAGATTGTGAGTCACGCACGTGTGTGACTGATACCGATAGAGACGATAACTTGATCAACGGTATACTAAAACTCACTAATAGGCAGTGTTAGCGTAGACGGTTGATAACGTCACCGTCAAGATATTTATTTATTTATTTATGACAATACCTCACGTGCCCTCGGGGGGCGTTGTTGTGAGGGGGAGGTTACATCAGCAAGTATATGATACAGAACACAAGCAATGAACACTTGCAAAAAAAAAAAAAAAACACTTACGTGAAAACGTTATGAAAACATATGCGATGATAGGGAAATTAGACACCAAAATTATACCACCAAAATTAGACACCAGACATATCCTGACTACAATAGCCAATTGCACCATGCGTGACTCAGAAGCTTATCATTCGATTGGGTGCGGTAGATACGGTATTTCAGAAGCCTACTAACACTCACTGATAATGGGCTTAGGTTTTCACAACGGCCTATGCGCATGTGCATGACCTCGAGGGCGCCCGACAGAGTTATCTTCGTCTTCACTAGATGGCGCAGTGTGGAGACGACAGAAGTGGGGACCAGTGGGGAGACCGCACGAACGGCGCGAGCTCGTCGATCCCACTCCGTGTGGTTTTTCGGTACTTTTGCGGTACCCACGTAGATTAGTCATGGTGCGCGACGAGCGCCTGTTCGCTGGGCAGCCGCTAGGATACGGCTTGTATGTGAGAAAGGGCCATTCGTGGATTTAGGTCGAGACGACTATGCTCATGAGCGACCGCACAGTGATCGGCCTGTGAATTAATTTTCTTGAGCTGTTTCTTTCTTTTTCTTTTTTTTTTAACGGACGCCGCCGGGTCAATTTCGAAACTATAATGACGCTTGTTCGTCGTGGACCACAAACCGCGGCGTCGAACTGCCCACAGCGACATACTGGAGTAGTTTCATTCAGGTTGCCATTCCGGAGTTGGGATGATTCCGGAATCATTTCAGATTAGCAGGGCCCCGAATGGATTTGGAGGCGGAATGGCGGAAACTGTCCTAGATATGGGAATGAATGGGTCTGGCTGTCCGGGTGGCAGTTTTGGGTTTCAACGTGCTGGTTCTGACCTCGCACCCTATGCACCGCACCTGCACACGGTCAAGAGTGAAATAACCAGGTCTTTGTGCTTTTTCCGTGCTTGGTAAAGTCAATCTCCTCTAGCACAGCAGGACTTGCTGGTATGGTTACCGGTTCTCATTTCTTTATTGAGGGAGTTAACGGAATGTGATTGGGTTGCCAAGCCATTCCAGGAGTGGGAACTGACCGTAACCTCTTCATTCCGAGGAATTGAAAGGAATGGAATTATCGAAAATCTCCATTCCTCGTAATGGAATTGGAACAGAATGGGAAACCCCATTCCACAAAACCCTGGTTTGATTGCTACGCGGTGGAATACACGACAAGAGTTGACGACCGGTGTTGAGAGCATACCGGAATTCGCTCTCTGAGAAAACGCGAAAACGTCACTCCCTAGCAACCAATGAGGGCCTTGAGGGAAACCTTGAGAAAGGGAATGCGCATTTCGTCCTCTGAGCGCAGACTTCTTACAGATGCGAAGTCCCGGAAGAAAACCGGAAATTTTGGGGAAAAAACCAGTTATATTCGTTTTTTTTCCTCGTCTCCGGAAAAATTGCCCAAAACTTCCAGGCGACAAAATTCAAAAATGTTAATTTTCGTGCCTTCGATGCATTCCAACCCGCCAACAGTGCCTTAGGTGTCCTCTTAATATGCCAACAATCCCCAACTTAGAGCTCCGTCTGGCTGCTCCAAGCAATCGCCATCGCGTTCACATAGTGTCGGAGTTCTGGTCCGGGTTGTTCCAATTACCTATCGCTGAGTAGACAGCAGACTTATGGGATGCTCTGCTCTGCATTTATGCCTAGAGGGTGAACACTACTAAAGTTTCTGGCTCATTGTATGCTTTGGCTTGGCCGGCAATGCTTCGACTCACCAGTAACCGCGATTGTTTCCATTTTCTCAAATTTTTAGGAAAAAAAATCGAAAAAAGAACCGTTTGTTTTTTCGAGCGATCCAAAATTTCCGGAAACTTTACATCTCTAAGCCCTCTCACTCTTTGGGAGCGACGTCGCGTCGCTGAAGCTTCTACGGCCTCTGAAGCAGCTCTGATCCTTCTATTGCAGCAGGAAGAGTCACAGAAAAAATAGAGCACAACGTAATTTTTTGTGATATTTATTTCAATGATTCTAGCCCGCCAATACGACTATCCGCATTACCATCTTCTCAAACTTGGACTTAATGCCAGTTATGGCACTTCATGCAGTCAAGCATTGTTTGCGCCGGGATGACACTCCGTGCACAAAACATCATACATCTTGTTGTGTTGCATTTTTTTTTTATTTCCGTCATTAAAATGATTTGAGACCGAAAATGAGCACTACAATACCGTGCAAAATGCAATATTACAGGATTACTTGGTATGGAAGTCTAGAAAACACTTATTGTTTCGGTTCATGCACAGGTGCACACCGTATTTATTGCACTTCACGGAGGATTTCTGCTTGCGCAGTTGTCGTTTGCGCTTTTGTCAATGGTCGTCGATTTTTGGCCAGTAACGTGCAATGTAGAGACACGGTCCTGTGGGCCGCGGTGTTTCTTTCATTTCAAGCTGACGCCCTAGTTTGAGTCTTGGTCGACAAGTCCTGTTCTTCGTGTGGGGTTTGTTGGACGTCGTAAGGCCTTCAGCAGTGATGGTCACTAACTACTTCTACAGTAGTATAACTACTAACTACTTCACGATGGAGTAGTTTAACTAGTAGTTCAACTACTTTTCAGGGGAGTAGTTAAAACTACTTCTTTAACTAGTGTAATGTACTTTAACTACACTTATAGCTACTTAACGTTGTCCGCCAACACCAATCCCTTGTAGTGTTCTTGGACACCTAAGTATGAATCACACGGAATGATAAACTTTGGCTCAAGCCACTGCTACGACAGTCAAATACAAAGCTTGCGGCGGGATTCTTTCTGTGCCTACGCGATAAACTAAGTTGCAGAATTACTTCACAGCAAATGAGGCTTCACTGGACATGCATTAAAAGTGAAGATTAAGTACACATGCACGACACAATTGCTCTGCACCTCCGTTCTCATCAAATAAGTAGCTCAAGGTAAAAGTCGGAAGCACAATCATGCCGTAAAGCTTGCGGAAAAATCGGAAGTAGTTTACGCCTTCAGTAACCTAACTACTGTAGTTAACTACTTAGAAAAGTAGTTTAACTAGTAGTTGCCACTACATTTCTGCAAGTAGTTTATAACTACTTTTTAACTACAATCTGGTAGTTTAACTCGTAGTTTAACTACATGTAGTTAACTACTGGCCATCACTGGCCTTCAGACACTTCGGGTTTGAAAGACAGCGGTCTGATTTATGCACCCCTTTTTCATTCACTGCCCTTCGGTAAAGTAGCCATGCTGCCTTTATTCGGTACAGCCTGTCACGACTGTGTCGCTACAGTCGGCTCCGCTCTACTGCCATCATCACAGTCATCGTCGGGCGCGGGCAAACGTGACCTGCTCGTGCACGAAACGGAACGAAACCGGGCAGCACGGGAGCTGGTCTGGGCCATCGTCATGTCTACCAGGGCTTACGACTTTCATTAAAATCCAGTCGCTGGACCTCTCTGTGTCGTCGTTTCGGGGGAAGGAATGCATCAAGCCCCAAAACTGAATCAAGCCAATCGACGACGCCCATATGCGTATTGTACTGAAGAATGACGCTGGGGCAGTCAAATTTCAACGAACTTCTTTTCCTTTCGTGACCAACATCTCATTTCTTACTTCGGCTCTGCGCCAGCAAACGCCGAAAACATATGTTTGCGGATTTGTTGTCGAAGCATCGTACACAGAAAATGTCGACACCGTCGACTGAAGCAGTGGTCTCCCTCTGTCTCTCCACTCTGAATCTTCTTTTCGTCTTTTGCTTTCAAAGAGCATTCTGTCACGCGGTTTATGCGAACGTTCCCCACGCTCAAGATACCAGGCTGTGTCGGGGAGACTTGCAGCTTCGGGATGTTGAAATAATTATCGAAGTATATTTTGTAGTTTTGATCCTTTGGCACGGAGGTTGACAAACGAACGACGACGTTTCCGCGTGCGCCGCAGTCTTACCTTGGGTCGCACACCGCAATTTCTTGCCCTGTGCAGACTTCAATATGATACGGAAATTCGCTCTCCCCGCTCATCACGTGGACCTTCCAAACTTATGTGTAGGGCCCGGATTTTTAGGCACACACCTATAAATGCCTATATAAACGCCTGAACGCGACATTTTCGGGGTTGCCTGCCTCTCTATCTGCGCTATTGAACTGTGGCCCTTTTTAACATTTTTAGACGCAAGAGCAGCCTTTTTTTTCAGAGGTGTAAGTGCTAGTGTGCCTTTCTTGCTCGTGCTGAGTGCCGCATTTACCTTTTCGTTTCTGTGTGTTCGCGCCTTTCGTTTTCTTTTGTTTTTTTTTTTTTTTGCGTCTGGGGGGGGGGGGGTATATTTATTACACGAAAAGGAAAGGGAGGCAAGGAGGCAAGACAAAAAGGGAGGCAAGGTCAGCCAAACAGGACGTCGGCTTGCTATTCCAGAAATAAAGAAAGAAAGAAAGAAATAGGAAGGAATAAGAACTAACTAAATAAATAAATTTAAGAAATAAATAAAAAGAAAATGAATTAGGAAATAAAGGATAAACTAACAAATGATGGAAGAAGGATGAGGTAGATTAAAGACAAAGATGACTAACAAACGGTGAAAGAATGATGAGATGGATCACAGAAGATGACTTTAAGGGGAAAGCATGAGGTTAATGCGTTGAGGGTGAGAGTGGGGCACAGAAGAATGAGATTGCACGACTGAGTTCGCAGGCTGTACGTAGGACCTGAATCTCTCAAGAAAGTCAGGACTGCTTTGGTCACAGACCGCTGTGTGTGATCTCGTACTGGGCCGAGCAGAGTGGTTTTCTTCGGTACCTTGGTTTGCCAGAAGGGGTTCATGTAGATTTGATCAAAAGATTTGGCCTCTCTGGGCGTCTCAAGGTCTTCGAGGGCAGATAACTAAAAACTATTATTCAACATAGCATGTTTCCTGGCTGCCTCAGCAATCGTGTACCAGACGCCAAAGCTTGTATGATACTGTAGCAAGTTTTCTTTGATGGAGCATTCTGAAACACACACAAAAACAGGAAAAGAAAAAAAAAACAAAGAGTGAACCAGAATGACGTGCCTGTTTTGCATTTTGTTATGTATTTTTTATATCCTTGTGGGCCTAAATATCTGCATATTTCCATCGTTTTCAGAGCCTAAATTTCCGGAGCCTACTTATGTGGCTTCTCAGGGTTGCATTGTTTGCGCTACTCTGGCCCTCCAAAGCGCATATTTTCTCATCGACAGACGAGCACTTTTGATGAGGTGTGGCAGTTAGTTGCTTATTGATAATCTCCAGAAGTGGCCGAATTAAGTTTGTCAAAGCCAGGGCTGCCCCGCTAAACCTGTTTGCTGTTGTGGTTCAGGTGGAGAAACTGCTTGATCCCCTCCAATCTGTTCAGTGGCATCAAGTTGCTAATCTGGGTAATAAAGAATTTCGAGTTCCAGTACTTCCTTGTGCTGGGTAGCTTCACTGTTGAGGTTCACATGAGGGAGCCAAGCATACTTCTGTTTCAGCTCTGCCTACATTTGCAGGTCGTTCAGCACGTTTTCCTGCTGAGTACAAGTTCGTTTCGTCAGTCTTCATATCGAATAGTGACGGAGGAAACAATTCTAGAAAAGAAAAAAAGAAGGCAGGTATGACGTTTTCGAGTTCAGTATTCCTTGTGAAGGAGATATGTTTCCAAAGGAAGACTTTTTCTAGAAGTCACGTCAAGATACAACGTTTCCACTCTGCCGCATCCACACAGCCATCCTCGCTGTGGACAATCATTTGCTAACGGATTACTGAGTGCGCTGCGGCATTTGCACGGCGTCTTGTTCATAGGATCACTCTTCACCCTCGCTACTGGAGCTACTTGTCCGAAGGCTGCGCGGACGAGGAACATCCGAAACAGGATAACCCGAATCGATGAGTAAATATAGTAGCGTGTGGAGCAAAATGAAAGTATGAAAGCGAGCTGGCATGCATTCGAAAGCCGCAACATTTCTTGGTATTGAGAACTGCAAACACACAACAGAGACGACACAGCAAGACGACACGATGACGTTGAATCAAAAATGACAAAAAGACGCTCTCCTAAAAAAATAATAACTCATGAAGTGAATGGATTACACTCATAATCTTCTACGTCAGGATCTTCCATGTCTGGATCATCGCTTTCGTCAGGTGGTGGTTCTCGACAAGCAGTGGGGTTGTAGAATTTCGAGGGATTCATGCGAAGTTTTTTATGGCAGGCACCGCACGGAAATACGTGAAATGATAAAATTGGCACCAACACGTTTCGTGATGTCAAGCCATAAAAAAAAATATTGGCGGTTATATTGCGCGCGTAATGTAGAGGGTTAAGGTTCATATAGTAATCAGCTTACCTAGGGAGGAGTGCAATCCACCTTGACACGCACCAAGCACTTTGATAAGGAGATTAGTACCCCTCTGAGACGGACTAATTTAGTGTCACTTCCAACGAGTGACAATTGCACCTAGTGTCATTCGGGTGCTGTCACATGCCATCTTTTAGTGACACTTGGCAGAAAGTGAACTAACGATTTAGTGAGCTCCCCAAACTGACTATCACTTCTCTTAGGCTCACCGAGTGTGTAGCCTCGACGGCAGGCTTAGGGGTACTGGCAAAAATATTGAGAAAAAGCGAGGAGCCGCGACCTCACAATATATGTATTTATTAATTTATTTATTGTTAGCAACCCATACGCCAGAAGGCATTACATGGGTGAAGGGAATACAAAGAAAATTATAACAACAATCACGATAATAACAGTAGCAACAATGAACAAACAATGTGACTGTATTGGAGGCGAAACAGTCCAGACAAGTGCAAAATTTAAAGTACAAAATAAGATGATAATTATTTTCGCTGCGAGGAAACGTGATGCGCTGCTGCCGATTTGAAGGATGAGTGATCATGGATGGATGCGATTCATTCGAGCAATGAATTCCAAAGTTTGATGGCGCGCGAGTAGATGGAGTGAAAGAATGCGTTGGTGTGACAGACAAATGGCCCGCACTTGGAATGGCTCGCACAATTTTACGCAAGGATTTTCAACTGTTGTTTATTTTGTTTTAGTACAGCATGACATTGTGTCGAAAAACATGTCATTATTCTCTCGTTAACAGCCTATGAGAACATCGCCGTCTCGACGATCCTGCGGCGGCCGTTGTGGTACATGCTTGAGGCCAGTTTGCTTAATGCTGGAAGAAGATTTGCAGGAGGTGCTTCTAAATCAAAGAAAACCATTCTGATGAAGGTGTTGTAGCGCGCGCCTAAAAAAATTTTTGCCGCCGTTTATTCTTATGTACGGTAATTGCCATCGTTGCTTAGGTGGACAGTTACTTAAGCCGTGTAGGAAGGACGTAGTGAAAGTGGCATTCGCTGGCTTGGAGTGGACTTCACGAAAACAACATTAAATAAGCCCGTGTAACAACGGTACAAGTCATTCCTCACTTCATATGTCGCGCTGGCGAAGTTTCGGTTTGCGGTTGGCGTATGGTTCACTAGATGGAGCTACGCTTCCGCCGCGCTGTAGGAAGTGGAGATACCTGTCAATTCATGCAATCTTTCACCGGAAACATGATAATGCGCGATAACATGTCTTTCTATCTATCTATCTATCTATCTTTTTTTTTCTTTTTTTGATATGTAGGGCCAAAATTTGGCTATATATGCAACAGAGGATGAATCAATTAAAATTCGCTTATTTTACATTTAAAGGTGGTGACCGGACAAAATACGCAGTTGAACTGAACGTGCGATCGGGATAGTTGGTGCCTGAAATATACGGAACCGGAATATTTCGTTTCGAAACTTGTCGGAAACAATTAGAAAGTGAACTTAATCGGATTTTGCAGAGGGGGCGCGCGCACCCGGCTGAATTCGGGCAACAGTGTGCAGACCGACGTCACTGGAGTCTGTTGTGAAGGCAGACTGTACGTCACGAAATACGGTCTTCCTGCTCGGAATCTGCCTGCCGAAGAGCCGCTAGAAACATCGGCGTTCGTGGTTTCGGTGGTATCGGATCGCAACCAGCCCGGCGACGCCGTCAGCTGAGCGATTGGAAATCTCACCGGCAATAACAATTACGTCACCGGAAGTGGCGAAGCAGGTAGGGGCCGTTGGAACCGGAAGCCGGCAGTTGGTTCCGAATGCGGTGTTTTTGATCTTTTATGAAAAAAAAGAAAAGAACACGAATGAATTTTGCGATAATTTTATTTTTGTGCGTGTGTGTTTTCTTCTTGGTTCACATCTGCAAGTGGATATCATATTAACTTTACAATTTTGGATTCCTCGCGGACATCAGCACCGCCACCACCAGTTTTCGGACCAAAAAAAAAAGATAAGGAAAAAACAGGCCATGTAGACTTCGTGCGAAGCCGAAAATTGTTGTATCGGTTTCATAGATAAGTTTCCCGAAGCGACCGTCCCTTTAAGGGTGAACAACTAAAAGCTCAACACATAACACACCGTACACTCTTAGAAATGAACTTCACCACATAGCACGCTCCTAGCCAACCATCATACCGAATGACAACGTTCTCGCCCATGATTTGTTGAAAACGGGAGGCGGAGCCTATTCTGTGCCGTGCATAATGAGCATTTTCAACAAATCAGGGACGAGAACGTTGTCATTCGGTATGATGGTTGGCTAGGAGCGTGCTATGTAGTGAAGTTCATTTCTAAGAGTGTAGTTAGCGACCCTCGCGGAAGATGTATCAATATAAAAAAAATCCAGCGAACCGCTGGGAGAGGTTAACGGAAGACGTAGTTTCAAAGCGACTTGTATCCTGCTACCAAATTGCTGGCGTCCTCGTCGAGTAGACGAACACGCTATGATGTGAGCCATTGAGGCCAGTGCTGAAGAAGTTCAAGTAATCGTTATAACAAAATTAATCAGTTATATATGTGTCAGAAAAAGACGTGTACGCAAATAAAACCCCCCGGGAGGGGGGGATTTATTGGCAGAAAAAAAAAGTAAAACAGAAAGGAGAAAGGTCAGCCCTACAGCACGCCGGCTTGCTATTCCCTTAAAAAAAGAAAGGAAAAATATAAGCAATAAAAAAGAAAATAACTAAAAGATAAATAAATAAATGAAAAAGACACTCGGCCCACATGGAGCCCAGGAGGCAGTGTCACGCAGAAAGGGGAGCACCGCTTTTGTGACTCTCCACTGGTTAGTTCGCTGCACAGGGCCAAGGAGTGTTGCGTTTTTGCGGATACTCTTCGTCTATAGGACCAGAAAGTGCTCCAATGTAAGATCCATTGTACCCAGCAGAAAAATTAACAATGGCAGCCCGTTCCAGCTGCATCGTCTTCACTCGATACGTAACAATGTGGAGAAGACTCTATGCATTGCATACGAGATTCGGCGGTTTCTGGTAGTCCTTACTTGTTTGTCTATTACTAGAGACAGTAACGGAAAGGATAAATGTTTAATGACTTCATTTGACGGAGAACCAAGTAGACAGGAGCCAAAACTAGAAGCCAAAACGGAAACGAATTTCGAGGGATTTTCAAGGGATTTTCAAGGGATTTCAAGGCATAATTAATACGGAATTCACGAAGCCGAAACTAGAAGCCAAAACGGAAGCGAATTTCAAGGGATTTTCAAGGGAATTTCAAGGGATTTCAAGGCATAATTAATACGGAATTCACGAAGCCGAAACTAGAAGCCAAAACGGAAACGAATTTCAAGGGATTTTCAAGGGATTTTCAAGGGATTTCAAGGCATAATTAATACGGAATTCACGAAGCCGAAACTAGAAGCCAAAACGGAAACGAATTTCAAGGGATTTTCAAGGCATTTTCAAAGGATTTCAAGGCATAATTAATACGGAATTCACGACGCCGAAACTAGAAGCCAAAACGGAAGCGAATTTCAAGGGATTTTCAAGGAAATTTCAAGGGATTTCAAGGCATAATTAATACGGAATTCACGAAGCCGAAACTAGAAGCCAAAACGGAAACGAATTTCAAGGGATTTTCAAGGGAATTTCAAGGGATGATTAATACGGAATTCACGAAGCCGTGCGGATTTGCCTTATCCATCCAGTCCACACATGAGTCAGTACAAGGAACTTGAACAATACACGAGCAATCGTGGAGTACATATATGTGCTCCACAATAAAAACAAAAAAGGGGCCGCGAAAATACCAGCAATTTGTATCTAATCGCTTAGCTTTTCTGCTAATTTATTTGGCGAGGCATGTAGCAGCACGCAAGTGGCACTCTGTCGATAAGTTATCATGTCGTAAGGAGAGATCATGGTTATGCATGTCTATGACTTTTTATATCTCGTTTACAATGCTGGAAACCAAATGGGGAGTATAAACATTGATATTTTATAAGTCGTGGAGGTTCGTAAGCTTTGCACATAACTTTAGCGAACTACTCAGTAATCGAATGCATTCTGCAGCTGTTGTGCATATGTCAGCATCAGTGTGAAAAAATAGCTCCGAAACGGAAACGGAGACGAAGTAGCGCTTGGGAAACGTCAGTCGGTACCGAAAGTAGGGAAACCGGTACGTCGGTACCGAAAGCTTCTATCACTCTGTTTGATAATGAAGTCAAATTCCTAAAAACGTGGGACAAGAAAAAGGATGACGAGTGTGTGGATGACACATTAACCTTCTGAGTGTCATATTTAAAGACGGTACTATGTTGCCAATAAATTCTTTCGTTGGAAGCAGACTTGTGCGTAACGCGTTACTAGTAATTGCGTTACTTGTAATCAATTACTTTTTTGAGTAACTTTTCGAGTAATCAGTTACTTTACTGTCAAAGTAATTTTTCGAGTAATCAATTACTTTCCTGAGTAATCGATTACTCTGTAATCGATTACTTTTCCGGCAGAGATTAGCTTATCTCTCAGACGTTCTGCCCAAAGTCAAGCCCCTGGTGCCAGGCTGTTCTACTACAGGAAGCGGAGGTTGTAATAACGTTCTGGAATTCAGAGTCTCTCTCCCTAATCTCTTTCTACGCCAATGTGTGATGGTACCTGAAGCTTTGCAGGTTTAGTGAGTCACGGGGAAATTCCACGCAATGCTCTTCCACAATCGGGTCAACGTTTTCCCGGGCGATAAATACAGTAGACGTACAGATCTCTTTGTCTACGTGTTTTTGTTTTTTCTTGTTACTTCAGCTGTTCCGCTGTTGCACTTTTTTCTTTTTTTTTTTTCTGAAGCAGAACAAAGACGGTTATAACTTGCGTGATTGCAGAGTAACGACCGAAGTAACGCGTTACTTTTCTACTCGTTACTCAATTACATTTGAAGTCGAGTAATTGGTAATGGTAATCAATTGCTTTTTCCACAGAAGTAACGGTAACGGTAATCAATTACTTTTTTCGAGTAACGGGCACAAGTCTGGTTGGAAGTCTAGCACCTGTCCTGTCGTCTCCTCTCTCTGTCCCGTTCCCAGTGCTAGTTCGTCATGCAAGATAGGGAGCTCTTGCGAACCGTAGGCTTCCTTTGGATTCAGACACCTTATCGCTGCCAGCCAATCAGTGCGCAGCTGATACGTCTTATACGGGCCAGAGAATCCCTGAAATGGAGCCCCCTCTCCGAATCCGTCTCGTGGAATCAATATGAGAACCCGACAATGCTCCATCACTGTTCCGGGAGCATCACGAATTACATGCGAGTGCTTAACGGTGGACGATGATTGGTCCCTCATTTTTGAAGTACGTGGTAGTATAAGAAAGAAAGAGATAAAGAGATGACGCAGCAGCACGGACGAGATGTAAGGAGAGCGAATAACGTTCTGAGGTTAAACACTAGAATTGCTTACACTCTAAATCTTTTCACACCTTTAAAGGTGTAACAACGTGCATGGCGCACGCCTTTTTAGGCGTAATTTTGGTAACATCATAAATGGAGCACGGTTTCGCACAAATTTTCTTTACTCGAGTGTTGTCTGTCCTCCAAAAATTCAGTCTTGCAACATCTCAACATTGTTCAACAGTATTGTAGACACTTGCGCGTGCTCGATTATCGATAGCGATGCGTATATGCATTAGCTCGTACCTACGATATCCAAGACATGATGAAACACTTGATCTTTAGTTATGCTTTCCGAATTTTGTAAAATATCATCCAGGAAATGCAGTGTTACGCAACCAGGTTGAATGTTCATGGCGCACACCTTTAAAGGTGTGAAAAAGTTTACAGTGTACAAACTACGGGAACTATCTTAACTTGGATTCAGCGGAATACGTTTGTTTCGGAGCAGTGTGACTGGGCGCGCCCATGGCACCCCCACACTGCTGTAATGGCTATCGGGTGACGTCAGGCAAGATGTTTCCTCTCAAGGAAGCTGCCATATTGGTTGTGGCGTATATCACTGGGCGCGGCGATGACGCCCGCACACTGTCGTAATGGCCACCGGGTGACGTGAAGGCAAGACGGTTACTGTTTACGAAATTGCCGTATAGCAGTGGCTGAAAACAACGACACGTGGCACCAAAGGGTGTGATGGTTCATTCTCGGATTCAATTAAGTATATGTACTAAGTTGTGCGTGTGTTTTCTGATTGCACATCAAGATCGTCCGACAATAAATCCTTTTAGTTGGGCGGCTACAAGTGTCTCGGTCGAATCTGTTGTGACCTTCCGTCCTGTCGGAACCGTCAGTTCTGCTGCAGCATTCAGATGTGAACCACACTTTGACCGTGCGAATTCGCCATAAGAAAGTGGAATCTCAATGCTCAATACGACGCAGTCTTCTTGTTCTCCGTTTATTTTATCCAACACACTAGGAATGTACAAGTGGTGATGATGGAATTGACAATGTCCTAAAAAAATGTTGACAAGATCTGATGGTTCTTCATCGACACTTTGAACTTTTACGCTTTCTTGACTATATCGTTTACCATCCCTTGCCGTAGCCTCCGGCAAGTCCGTAACCTCCTCCGACACCGTAGCCTCCGAGGCCACCCTTCACACCAGCACCGTATCCTCCGTAGCCAGCACCGGCTCCGTAGCCTCCGTAGCCACCGCCGAGGCCGTACCCTCCGTATCCACCGCCGAGACCGAAACCACCAGCACCGCCTCCGAGACCGAATCCACCAGCACCACCTCCGAGACCGAAGCCGCCAGCACCTCCTCCGAGACCGAAGCCTCCGAATCCTGCAGCTCCGCTTTGAAGAGCGGCAGCTGTACCGAGAGCAGCGCCGGCAGCGAGTCCAGCACCTGCTCCAACTCCAGCAGCTCCGTGCTGGATAAGGACTGGCGCGACGTTCTCGGTGACGGTGGTCACTGGTGCGGTCAGGTGACTAACAACGGGCTTGGTGACGAAGTGCTGCTTCACCACTGGCTGCTTCACAACACCGAGGCTAGCAACTGGGTGCTTTACTGGGTGTCCATGGCCAACCCTGCCGCCGTGGACGTGGCCTGGACCGACATGGCCGTGGCCCAGACCGTCGGCGTAGCCGAGTCCAGCGCCATAACCACCGTAACCTAGACCGGCGCCATAGCCACCGTATCCACCAGCGGCGTAGCCTCCATAGCCGCCGTGTCCACCAGCATGAGCGCAAGCCACAAGGGCTGCAAGGGCAACGACCTGTAACGACAATATTTGGTGAACGTTGGTGGCTTATCGTACGTACACTTTGATAAGGAACATATAATTTCCATAAACTTGCACTTGTTGTGCTACATTAAATCGCATGAAAAGCTCTAGGTGACGGCTAATTAACGGTTACACATCGTTGGCGCACTGCAACGAACTTCTAAAAACACTGATCGTAAATCACGACGTGTATGTTCTTCCTCCTCACGCCATGGTGATGGTTCAACCACGGCTATTTAATCACCTTTCATACCGCGGAAAAAAAATTAAGACGAAGAGCAGAAGGATGCGCAGCTACGAAGGTAGTAAACAGGAGGATGATAATTTTTTTATAAGCGATATATTTGTGCGAAGCACATAAAATGCGAAGGGAATATAATAAAGGGGAGACGATATTTTCCGCTTCAATCGCTGTGCACGTCTTCCCATTGAGGACGTGAAATTCAATGTGCTGTGTTACGTTATGGCCATTATATCTGATTCAGCAAAGCACATACATAGGACAGAGGCCACAAACAATAGGAAACGACGTACAGTGACCGTTTGTCGTTATCACCCGATTTTTTCCCGGATTCAGTTGACGCAATAAGTTCGCCAAGTATTATTTTCGTAGGCCACCGAACGTTCATTTACTGGGTGCTGTTAATGATGGAGTACTTTACAGGATATCGCTTATTTGCGTTGCGCGATGTAATAAATACTAAAAGCGTGAAATACAACCACAGACAGCAAATGGAATGTCCCTAATACAATGCGATACCAGCGATGGATTTCACGTTTTACAGCAAACAATTAAAATTTCGGCTAATAATTTTTCATTTATCTGCTTGAGGCACGTGCTTCACGAATCTTAATTCTTACTACTAATACCGTGGAACCTTAAGAAACCGTAATGGCACTCCGATTACTTATCGCTGTCATTCAATCAGATATCAGCAAGTTATCTGAACCACTCTAAAGGAATCAGGTGATTGGCTTATCATGTTTTTTTTTCGAGGCTCTATCGTAAAAATCGTACGTTCTCCTAAACCTCCCTACGAATATGACTACAAATACGTATTACTAGTAATGCTTCAGTTACAAAGTAGCTATTAGCTACTTGCAGAAATGTAGTGTGCAACTACTAGTTAAACTACTATGTCGAGTAGTTAATTACAGTAGTTAGGTTACCGCAGGCGCCAACTACTTCAGATTTTGCCGCAAGCTTTATGGCACGACTGTGCTTCCGACTATTACCTTGAGCTACTTGTTTGATGAGAACGGAGATGTAGAGCAATTGTGCCGTGCACGTGTACTAAATCTTCACTTTTATCACTGCTTGTGATTCATATTTAGGTGTCCAAGAACGCTATAGAACGGGGTTGGTGTTGATGGACAACGTTCAGTAGTTATAGATGTAGCTAAACTACATTGGAGTAGTTAAAAAAGTAGTTTTAACTACCTCCCCCGGAAAGTAGTTGAGCTACTAGTTAAACTACTCCATTGCAAAGTAGTTAGTAATTATAGTTAAACTACTGTAGAATTAGTGGCCATCGCTGGCTACTGGTATTACTAGTATTAATGATTACTAGTATTCGTTACTAATGCGCAGAGTCGTTCGAAATAACTATACACACTAAACGTGCGCTTCACAGTCACTACCGACCCTGCCCACTTGTATGTCACTATATCAACCTCCGCCGTACGCATGAATAGCTCCCACCCAGGCACAAGGACCGAGGACCGGGCACGAGCCAATGAGACACTCCTCTCGTCCATATACTCACAAATGCGTTCATGGTATACTTGTGCTTGTGCAGTGCTCAGAGGATCTGATGGCTGACAGCGGAGCAGGGTTTGCTTTTATACGGGTTTGAAAGGAGGAAACCGCAATGGGAGGAAGCCACTATCGGGGGAAACAATCGGGCACTGCAGGAAGGCGTCAGGAATAGAAGAGCAAGGAGCTGCAGACCAATAGGAACCGGTCCCCCCGCAATCAGTCACGTAAGAGGTTTAGGTGAAACTTTTTTTTTGTTTTTGTTAAATCGGGCTTCTATCTCTATTTATTTACTCTTTAAGTCTAGGTTTAACATGAGCTGAAGACTCACGATTTTTTTTTATTTCGTCGCAGCGCCGCGAAGCAACTGTTGCCATGAGCGGCGTACAGATGTGGACAGACTCCCACAATCAGTCACGTAAGAGGTTTAGGTGAAACTTTTTTTTTTGTTAAATCGGGCTTCTATCTCTATTTATTTACTCTTTAAGTCTAGGTTTAACATGAGCTAAAGACTCATGATTTTTTTTATTTCTTCGCAGCGCCGCGAAGCAACTGTTGCCATGAGCGGCGTACAGATGTGGACAGACTCCCACAATCAGTCACGTAAGAGGTTTAGGTGAAACTTTTTTTTTTGTTGTTGTTAAATCGGGCTTCTATCTCTATTTATTTACTCTTTAAGTCCAGGTTTAACATGAGCTGAAGACTCATGATTTTTTTTTATTTCGTCGCAGCGCCGCGAAGCAACTGTTGCCATGAGCGGCGTACAGATGTGGACAGACTCCCACAATCAGTCACGTAAGAGGTTTAGGTGAAACTTTTTTTTGTTAAATCGGGCTTCTATCTCTATTTATTTACTCTTTAAGTCTAGGTTTAACATGAGCTGAAGACTCATGATTTTTTTTTATTTCGTCGTAGCGCCGCGAAGCAACTGTTGCCATGAGCGGCGTACAGATGTGGACAGACTCCCACAATCAGTCACGTAAGAGGTTTAGGTGAAACTTTTTTTTTTGTTAAATCGGGCTTCTATCTCTATTTATTTACTCTTTAAGTCTAAGTTAAACATGAGCTGAAGACTCATGATTTTTTTTTATTTCGTCGCAGCGCCGCGAAGCAACTGTTGCCATGAGCGGCGTACAGATGTGGACAGACTCCCACAATCAGTCACGTAAGAGGTTTAGGTGAAACTTTTTTTTTGTTAAATCGGGCTTCTATCTCTATTTATTTACTCTTTAAGTCTAGGTTTAACATGAGCTAAAGACTCATAATTTTTTTTATTTCGTCGCAGCGCCACGAAGCAAGTGTTGCCATGAGCGGCGTACAGATGTGGACAGACTCCCACAATCAGTCACGTAAGAGGTTTAGGTGAAACTTTTTTGTGTTGTTGTTAAATCGGGCTTCTATCTCTATTTATTTGCTCTTTAAGTCTAGGTTTAACATGAGCTGAAGACTCATGATTTTTTTTTTATTTCGTCGCAGCGCCGCGAAGCAACTGTTGCCATGAGCTGCGTACAGATGTGGACAGACTCCCACAATCAGTCACGTAAGAGGTTTAGGTGAAACTTTTTTTTTTGTTAAATCGGGCTTCTATCTCTATTTATTTACTCTTTAAGTCTAGGTTTAACATGAGCTGAAGACTCATGATTTTTTTTATTTCGTCACAGCGCCGCGAAGCAACTGTTGCCATGAGCGGCGTACAGATGTGGACAGACTCCCACAATCAGTCACGTAAGAGGTTTAGGTGAAACTTTTTTTTTTTTTGTTAAATCGGGCTTCTATCTCTATTTATTTACTCTTTAAGTCCAGGTTTAACATGAGATGAAGACTCATGATTTTTTTTTATTTCGTCGCAGCGCCGCGAAGCAACTGTTGCCATGAGCGGCGTACAGATGTGGACAGGTGGAAAGAGGACAGCAGTAAGGAGTGGGTGGTTAGTATGCGGCCTGGACCAACTTCAGGGGCAACTGTGTCGACATTCGCCTGGAAAGTATTCGGAAAATCGAGGGAAAACCTCAGACAGCACAGAGACTCATGATTAAAGCCCGGATAAATATGCACTAAATACTCCCGAAATATGCATGCAACAACAGACTGATAATTTTAAAAATATGCTGTAAAATTCCTTATTCTATGCAATGTTTTCATCGTTCTTGGTGCAAAAGCCAAACACATAATCCCTATTTCTTAGTATTTTATCAGGGATCAGCAATTTTCTCACGCACTCGCACACCCCTTAACACCCCGCAAACTTTGCTCGGCACCCCCCCCCCTCCCCCCACCCCCGGAGGTGAGATGTCCTTTTGACCCTCAGAAATGTGCTCTTTCTTCCTGTCTTTTCTTCGTCCAATGATTATGCACACACGTTGCCTTCTTTTGCGTGTAAGAGTTATGGGTCTTGTTTCTTCACCTGTCTCTTAAGTTCATCTAACAAAACAATTCAATTCAATTTAACTATATTGCAATGCAAGTCTAAGAGTTACATAGGGGTGGCCAAAAAAACAGCATCATGCTGTTTGACGAGGGCGCATCCCCCTGATTCAGTGCAGCAACAGCAAGCAATATATAGTAATTCCGATCGTCAATCTTAAGCGTAAAAAAAAAAATACTACAATGAAACAAGGAAACGGGATAAATATATATATATACATTACAGAAAATTAGACATCATCATAGACAAAAAAAAAGAGACTGACACCAACCTTTGGGGCTCGGCGCGCCCGGGTCAAAAGAGCGAAGAGGCACCAACCCCAAAAATGCATCTTGCAATTTGTAAAATATGTATCCGCCCACCATACTCATTATCACAGTAGAAGGTGAGGCGAAGAAACATAGAAAATGACACAACACATAGCCTGAATTTCGCCCAAAGCAATCAGATCAATGGAAAGAAGCAGTCGAAAAGGCACCAGCAGCTTCCAGTCTCCGGAACGCACATCCGTTGGGAGCGGGTTCAACTCCTGCTGCTCCATTTCATTGACCATATTCATTATATTGCGTGCATTTCGGGTCAAACGCCGAGGATCGAGGATTCAATGCATATTGTTCCTTTTGCACTCAGTTTTCAAAGGCGTAATGCCTTCTGTTGTGCACATGTTCACTGTTTACGTTCTCTCTGTTTTTTTTCTCCTTTTTTTTTTCTTCTGTTCTTCCTTCCTCTTATTTCTATACCAGTTCTGCATACATCATAGGATCCCGCCAGAGTGTGTGATTCTTCAGATTTAGTTTTGTGTTCTTCATTTTTCTTTTGTTTTGCTTTCCTTCTTTTCGTTTTCTTTTTTCTTTGCCTTTTTTATCTTCCCCCTTTCACTTTCTTTTGAATAACAAGCCGACATCCATCTGGCTTACCTCTCCTTTCTTTTTTTTTTCTTAATAAGCAATTCCCCCCCCCTCTCCGCTAGAGTACTTAGTTCAGGTTGCGCCCTTGCCCCCCCCCCCCCCCCCCGGGAAAGTGAAAACCCTCCGCCTCTGCTGACGTGTTTTGCTAGCTATTTGACGTTGCAGATTACATATTAACGTATTATTATATTTTACAGCCCTAAGGTGTGTTTTTAAAAGGAGAAAATCGTAAATATTTTGTACCTTCATTATTTTTAGGCGATCAAAAATATTTGCTGTGTGACGATCGAAAGGAACGCCTGCAATCAATCTTACTGCCCTTTTTTTGTAATATATAAAGTTTAAGTCTTAGATGGTAATAGGTAATAGGCTTAATAGGTGAGGTGAGACCGTATTAATGTATTGTAAAGAGTAACCTTTACGAAGTTCGGGAGTGTGTAACGGTAAGTAGACAGGATGCCAATGACTTTCGCAATTTTGTTTTGAAGATACGCCAAGTGACAATCCCAAGTCAGATTATCTGAAAATAGTACCCCTAGGGTTTTAATCGATCTTACAATTTCAATAAACCGGTTACCTAACATAATGTTGAAGGGAATGGATACAGATTTATTACGTGTCCTATATGGAGATATTTACCGAACTTTCGAGTTTCTTAGAGTGAACAAGTCAAGTCATTGTGTCACCAGCCTCATATTCAAAATACAACAAACTGCGCAATCAAGCCGTTAGTAAAAGATTGACGCTTACGGGCCACTGTTTTTTTTTTGTTTGTTTTTTGCGAAATCGGGTGGTATTGGCACGGTGTGGCAAAACAAAAAGAAAATGAGGGGGGAGAAAGGACGAACAAAAAGAGACTGGTGTGTTACAGAAATAGAACTGTGCAAGTGTACGTGTGCATGCTTGATCAAACTCTGGAAAGTGTTGATTAATGCACCATTAAGTCGCCGTCATTGGTTGACATATTAGTCGCAGCACGTGTCATTACGCCACCTCCGTTTGGTCTTCACCGACAGCTGTGACCTTTTTTTTCTCTTCATAACAATACCAGGTGCGTTGCACCGAGGGCTAGGATGACCATTTCTATGCACCTGCTTTCAGAAGGGTGTCTATTGCCATCTTCGACTGTCTATACCGTGTGTTTCCTGCGAAACGTGCCCATACCACGGCTGCCTTGAGTCTCAGCATCCCGCTTTCAATGTCTGCCTGCCTGCTCCAAATACGTCGCTTGCGCTCTCGCTGTGTCCAAGATTTCACAGAACGTGCCATCTCGCCCAATACATTTCTGCACTACATCGACCCAAAAATGCAATACGTCCCTCCCCCAAACATCACGAGGAGGGAGGCGTCCGTTATCCACCGTCTTCGGTTAAGCGTGGCTCGAACGCCAACACCGCTCTTCCAACTCAACACGCTTGACACCCCTACATGTGCAGCCTGCTCTACCGAGGGCAACACTTCCCACCTACTCCACCACTGTCGCCTGTTCGCCGCTCCCCGTGCCACTCTGATGGAGCGGCTAGCTGCCCTAGGGCTCAGGGAGGTCACGCTGGCAACGCTACTGGGCCCTCTGCAACGCCCCATTCAGTGGCGCGTCGGAAGGGAACTCGTACGCTTCCTTACCGACACAGGGCTCGCGCTGAGCCTGTGACTGCGCCTCTTCTTTCGCTCTTTCCGATTTGTCTTTCTTTTTTCTTCTTTCTCTTTATTTTTCCTTTTCTCCCTTTTCCTTTTTGTAAGCGGGAATAGCAAGTCGGCTGCTGGAGCCAGGCTAACCTTTCCCCTCTTTCGTGTTTTTTGTTTTGCAATAAACCTATATTCCCCCCCCCCCGGGTGTTTCAGTTAAATCCCCGCGCTAAATAATTCGCGGACGGGTGCACCAATAGACGAACTTTCTTTTTTTACAAGTATCTGCCCGATACCACCTACACGATGCGCACCGTGTGAATGAGCGGGAGGCGCTCATTATTTAAATAAAAATTCAAATTAGTTTCGTAAAAAAAAACGTAACTTCTAAAGCAGGGTGCTGTCGGCATTAAAATGGGTACTACCCCTTTTGGGACCTTCAGTGGACACCTTTTAGAGAAAAATCTTCCACCGAAGCGGGTGATTTCTTGCAGTAATTAATTGGTTTCGGTTTACGTATTTTTGTTGCGGCTTGCCGCGGCGAACAACAACTTTATTTTGGCTTTGAAGAGTGGGGAGGTTCATCGCCACAGGCGATACTCTACCCCATTGCTGGTTGCGATGGGGGGAATAAAATAATGAGCCCCTTCACAATAACGATCGAAGTCCGATGGTGTTCAGAAATCTCAGAAGAGCTTTGAGCGCAGATCGTTGTTGGGCTGGATTGTGCCAGGCACCAAGCAATTTCGATAGGGAGAAGGGGCGAGAGTCCAGCTGACCACACACTAAACTGTTTTACACCTATGTTAGTGTAAGAGGGGTGTATTTTGCAATACACACCCAGATCACACTCATATTACGCCTCTTCGAGGCTGACACTCTCACAGATGGGTGTGAATTGGGTGCACATCTACATTGGTGCGTTAAGGGTGTGCTAAGTGTGTAATAAGGGTGGAATGGTTTAAGGGTGTTTTGCCTCATTGTAAAATGTTTAACATTGTCATGGAATATGAATGGCGTGTACACTGAGCCTTAATTCCCCTCATACCAAAACAAGTAAAAAACACAGGCGTTATCGTGAAGGTGAGTTGATACACCAAGCAATTCCTCAATTCAGTGCTTTCCTTGTTATATAATCAAATTAAACTTAGACACCTCACCCTTGGTTTTGACTGGAATGCGAGCAGGGCAATCAAATTTGCAGACTCTCCCAAGACAGGCAATGTATGTAGTATATGTTTTACTCTTAGAAAGGAAATGCCTTTCTGAGTGTGCTTTTGGTTCGTCATTCCATTTATGTGATGTTTCAAATTCATCTCTAAATTTAAGCGTCTATATCCTTATCCCTATGTGAGACCCGCTATTGCTACAATATGGCACCAGTTCGTAATTGCTATATTGAGAGGACACAATGCATTACATGTTCATGTTATGCATTTACTTTGGCTGATGTGCATGATACACTCACTGTGGAAACAAAGCTGCACACGTCACGCCACACCAAAAATTGAATCAGTTTCAGTTATAGGGTATCGCCCAATTACCAGTATAGATCAACAAACCGGACAACCGCTAAGCAGACGTTACATCCTTTCATAGGTGTGTATGTGGGTGTGTTGTGAAATACACCCTGAGAGGCCGGTGTATTCTATTACACCTACATACTTTTACACTCAAAAGGGTGTGAGTTATGGTACACCTAGCTTACACTCAAAATGGTGTAAACAAGTTTAGTGTGCAAGATACTCGGAGAGTGTGGTTCGGGAAGGTTGGTAGTGGGAGCAATCAAGAAGAATATGCTCCAGATCCTCTAGAGCAGCACAGTGGCAGCAGGTGGGAGAGTCAACTTGTCTCAAGCGGTGACGCCACTCCGAAACAGGAACAACATTCGATTCCACCAGAATTTTCGCGAAAGAGGACCTAACGCTGTCCCGAAAACACCAAAACCATCCATGAAAAAAAAGAAGAAGAAAGGAACGAAGAAGTAAGTTCTCGCGCCTAAACATAGTGCAAAATATGCACTTTTCACACGTTTTGATGTGAACTATAACAACGTGCAAAACATGCATTTATATGCGGCAAACAACACTTCTGATCTGTCCCAGAGCAAGACCAAAAGTATAACAACAACAACAACTTGATTTTAAGATGATGAGTGGGGATTTTCATCTCCAGAGGTGGTACTCGACCCCATTGCTGGTGGTGATCTGGGGAATGATATTGATACGGGCAGCACAGCGTAGTGATGGCAATGGTTTAATAGACAGAATGATAATGCGCGTGACATGCGCACGCCGCTGCTAACACCACCGTCGTCGTCGTCGTAACATTGCCCCCCTCCCCGAGGCGTGTCCTCCGGGGCACGACAGATGGAGAATGCAATGCTATGGGGGCACAACAGGTGTCGACGATGATGAGCAAGGCAACGGTGGGGCGAATGATGGAGATGTGTCCCGATGCGGGAACGTACAAATGGTGGGCGATGATGGGGCGCTGGTGAATTGACGCTGTGCTGCCTCCACGGGGTCTGTGTCGAGAATATCCCTCACTGGGCGCTGCCGTCGTGGGCGTCGTTGGGCGTCTTCGGGGCTGGGGCATCTTCGGGGCTTCGGCGTCTTCGGGGCTTCGGCGTCGTCTCGTCATAGGGTCGGGGCTGAGGCGTCGATGGCCACGACAACAGCGCTTTCAACGAAGGGTGCCCCGCACCTCCACCAAATGATACGGGCAGCAGCGTCGAGATGGCAATGATTTAATGACAGAATGATAATGCACGTGACATGCGCCCGCCGCTGCTGACACCACCGTCGTCGTCGTCGTAACAATATAATGAGCCCCTCCGCAACAGGGATCGTTCAGATACGAAACCATATCGAGAACAAGCAAACTAACATGCATTTAAACGCACCAAGGTTAACGTGACCATATTCCTCCGACCCCACTGCGAGACATCGGAGAGGGGGGGGGGGCTATCAGCAAATAAAATACATTTCACTTCACCAATTCGCAGTGCGGTTACGTTTCCCTGTATTTCAACTGGTATTGCGTAGTAACGTTTGACGTGTGTCTAGCAGAACGATACGAGGTCGATGTAATAGGAGTGCACCAGTCTCTGGTAGGAGTCTGTATTCTTAAGCCAGTTTGTATTCTGTCTTTTGTATCTCCTTTGCGGCGTGGAGATTAACCGTTATTACAGTTTTGCAACGTTCATACCTGCCTAGCGCACATATTAAACAATTTTACGATGATGTATTCTGTTACTGTGTCCTTATGCTTCTATGGATATATGAACGGATAATCTAGCCCCCCAACTTGCTGAATCACGGAATCCCCACTTGGTCATTCTCGTCATCGTCGTGATGGATAATCTTGGTATTCACCCTTTCAATGTTTACAAACAGAAAGCGCAACCGGAAATTGACTAGGGTTCCCAGCGTCTGCATGTGGCACTACGCCCTTTCACTCATTTAAGTTACACCCTTTCATTATTTGTAAACAGTGAAAGGGTTTAAAGGAGTACAGAGGGCCATCCTAAAAAAATTCAGGTTAAGACGTCTGATGAAAGTGTGTGTGTAATTTTACCGAATAGCGCGAAAGGGTTTGCTGTGTGCAATTTGTTTCCCAGAAAAAAAATTCACATAAACATAGCTCCGCGCGTTCACCCTTAACTCGCCACTCCGAGTATAACGAGGAGGAGGAGGTATGATGCCACGTCACCGATGACGTTACAGGGAGGACACGTTCTGGTTCGCCGGTCAGTGGGCGTCCGCGAGTGCCTTGTCCCTTTGCCGCCGTAAACCAGTTTTGCCAGTTCTCCCGGGAGAATTGGGGATAGAAGGAGCGGCCGAATCATGACCGAGCCAATAGCAATGCTCTTTCAGAACCCCGAACAGCCGAATAGCAGACGACAGCGGAGTAGCAGACAACATTTCTCTGGACCAATCAGCGAGCGTGATCCTTGTAGCGTCAGCGCGAGGTTCCAGGCAGATCACAGGCTGGTATTGCTCTGCACCGCCGTTGCGCACGGTCGCTTTTTGCGGCGTACATTAAAACCAATTTCTGTGATAATTATGACTCTGTGGTGTGAATTACTTCGCGTGGTGCATCTCACTGGTCTACTTAACAGTTTTATAGGAAAAAAACAGGGTGTTAAAAATGACTTCTGTGCTACTTAAACCGAAACGAATGACACGGCGAGGCACCACATGTAGCCGCTGACTCTGGGAGCCCTACACTCTTAGAAATGAACTTCACCACATAGCACGCTCCTAGCCAACCATCACCCCGAATGACAACGTTCTCGCCCCTGATTTGTTGAAAACGGGAGGAGGAGCCTATTTTGTGCCGTGTATAATGGACACAAAATAGGCTCCTCCTCCCGTTTTCAACAAATCTAGGGCGAGGACGTTGTCATTCGGTGTGATGGTTGGCTAGGAGCGTGCTATGTGGTGAAGTTCATTTTTAAGAGTGTAGGCAACTTCCGATTGTGCTATCTGTTTGTAAACAGTGAAGGGGTGAATATCACGACCATTCGGCTCCCACGCAGCTTGATGAAGAAAACGAGCCCATGCGTTCTTTTTTCTTTTTCACAAAGTAGTCTCATAGGGATGGCTTATTAGCGAATGCATCACAATATTTAATTGGCAGGACCGTGGAAACATGTGAGTCGGAAGAGGCCAACGTTGGAGTAAAACATCTTCTTTTGCCGACGTTTTCTTCCTTTTTTTTTTAATTCGCGCATCGTTCCAGCCAAAAGTGGTACAAAACGCCGTCCCCATGTATAGTCTGGTGGGACAGCGTGACCACGACCACAAAAGTGGGATCGTCCCGCCTCAATCGGGACGCGTCAGGTCACATTATGCAAAGGGCAGTTGTATGATCACATTATACGAAGGACTGATTGGTCCCGAAGCAAGACCAAAAGTGTTTTTTTTTTCATCCTTCGGACACGAAACCATATCGAGGAGAAAAGAAAAGAAAAAGAAGAAAAGAAAACCCTGGCGATCTACACAGGTACAGGTGGATGACATTCCGGACTAATGTGTGAGGCACATGAATCTTGCCTGTCTTGGGTAGTTAACTAAGTGGAACTTGCTAGTTTGCAGCCCGCTGTGGATTATGTCAGGTATTTATGGCAGGCCATTCTTCTCCAATTGGGGCAGGGTGGCAGCTTGCTGTACGGTACGGAGGAGTGTGTGACACTGCTCGCTATTCGAACCTGTTTCTTTTCTTCTTTTTTTTTCAGTTATGTTCTAAGATGTTTGTGATGTTTGAGAATATCACTGGGTTAGGTGTAGCAAGCACATGCGAAATTTGGTATGGCAGAGTGTCGTAGCTTCTGAAATAACGTCGTAACATCGTTGGTTTGGGAGTAAAATCAACGGCGTGTGCTCACTAGGTTGTACAATGACGTCAACATGAGATATACCGCACCTTAGCCGAGGTAACGTGAGTGTGAAGCCGCTATAAAGGTACAGTTGGAGTAAAGATAACGGTTCAATTGTCATCGTTCAACCGATCAAAATGTGATGAAGTCTATGTGCGTACCCAATAAGCTATGTTAAAGGGGCTGAGACAGGCCATTCCATGTTATCCCAGGTAAACTTAACAGACGCTTCTTTGCATCAATGTGATCCTGTATTGAAAGTTTCATAGCAGAGAGGGTGATAGAACCGGAGAAAATGGGCACCGCGAATACCGAAACCCATGCAGCGGGGGGGGGGGGGGGGGGGGTGACAGGAATTATTGATTTTAAGCCCGCCATCACCAGATTAAAGAGTGTCTGACTTAAAATGCTCCTTTGGGGGACTCTTTGATGAAACTGACGCCTGGGGCTTTAGTCTTGGGATGTACAGACAACGGCAGTTTGGTCCGTAAGGAAGTCTGGGAGCCAGCTGATGGGTCGACCGGATACAAAAAAAAAAAAAAAAAAAACGCAAAGCGTGCCGCACACAAATGTGCGAGAGTATATCACATGCGTGACTGATATCAAGAAAGTCGATACTACGATCCGCCGATGAGAACGAGCACGTTGGACTGAAGAGACTAGGTCGAGAGCACACGTTAGTTTTCTTTTATTGCTGGAATCTGATCTTTGATGTGGCCCAGCGCATATTCCACACCTTGTAGCACTTCGGCAACTTCGAGCGGTATAGCCAAACCGTTGGCAGTTACAGCACTGCATGGGGCCTTCTGTGTACTCGTGGACTATGAACGTCTGGAGTCCTACGGCAATTCGGTAGGGAACGAAGGAACGAACGAACGAGCGAGTTTCTTGTGCCCAAGGACGGCCGCAAGTGCCTTGGTGTTAGCGCACTATGAAATTACAGTAATGTACATACAGGGTGTCCCACCGAAAAAGGGCCAGGGGCTAAGGAAAAAACGGAGTGCTCTACAAAAATGGAACCAACTGTATGTGCCTGACAGTTGTGTGGTTTATCCAAAAATATTTTTTCATCGCCCCTTGTCAATTAATTAGCGGTAATTAATGTTCAAACTTTTTAATTATTGGTTTTAGCTCAAGGGGCTTTAGCTTAATTGACAAGGGGCGATGCAAAAAAAATATTTTTTGATAGACCACACAACTGCCAAGCACGTACAGTTGGTTCCATTTGTGTAGAACACTCCGTTTTTCCTTTAGCCCCTGGCCATTTTTCGGTGGGACACGCTGTATGTACAACAAAACACGTTAGTGATATAAAGGAAAAGGCAGGAAGGCAATAATCCAAGGCACTAGGAGGTGAGAAGAACATACAAATGATAAACATATCGGGGACATAATTGCAAAATGACACGGAAGAGGCTCAAAAAAGCACAATATTTCAGGCAACTTTTGAAAGAGTACAATGAAGAGAAAAGAAGGTAACGAGACAACAAAAATGAAGACAGCAGGAACAAATAAGTCGGGTCAGGATGGCATCATTTAAGGCAAGCAATATGGTGGTTTTAAAAGCAGTGCATGAGGAAAAGTATCACATGAGGACGAAAAAGAGATCACCAAAATTTGACAACGTGCGAGTGGGTAATAACGCCAGGTTTTACGCACATGGAAGGACGGTGGATTGCGAAAGGTACCATACGAATAGCGAAAAATTACGCAGCTTGTCAAGAGGGGGGGGGGGGGAATTGACAGTGGAACATACACATTTGTAGGGGAGTGAGGCATCAGCAATTTGACACCGCTTTGTTAGGGGGAGGAGTTTAAGGTGTTCTAAGCAGGTCCCACAAACTCACTTCGGAAAAGCGTGCAACGAAGAAGGCCGCCACTAGATACCCCACTGTTGCCGTTCCGGATCACTTCAGCGCGCTAGGTTTAGCGGCAAAATGTTTTTGTTGTTTCTGCGAATAAACCTAGTCTTTATATGTCCAAATAAAACGCGTATAACAATTTTCTGTGTCGTGTTTTACTTTTTGGTCCCGTTTTTAAACGTGTTGAGCGATCGGAAGGATCTAGTGCACGGCTGCGTGCCTCACATAGCGTACCTGTCGTACCAGGCGCCACAGGCGCAGTCGTCCATTTCTCATTCGGTGACTTGGCCTGGCTTGGATTGTGCTTCAACTGGATCTTTAGCGCGCTACAATCCAATGCAAGCGAACGTCTGGTAACAATGGGGTATCTAAGGGCGGCCTCCGGCATTGCACGCATCGGGATAAGAACAAATACATGGGAAAATGGCGACCTTGGGGGACCTGGTTCTAAGGATACGGGTTATGGTTTGAAAAGCCATGATGACACTGCGTAACGGAGTGAACACATCACCACCATCTTCTACCATTGAATCCCGAACCTGTCGCCTTCCGGGAATAATGCCTGCAATACTGAGGTAGAGCAAAGGTATTCGTTTGAGTACTCCTTGGGAACATCATAAACCTTGCTCATATTTCTGCCATACGATTGGGCATTGATGGTAGCACATGAATTCCAGCTAAACACTTAGCTGACAAAAAGTGGTCGGCAGCCGCTTCAGACCGTACGGAGACGAAGAGAACATCCCGATTGGAACGGCGGTTCATAGCCTGTGGTTGGGCTAGCAGGCGCATCTCAGCAGCGAATGATTTCAGACTCACCCTCCAAAAGGAATAGCCACTAGATGCTGGCCGTGTGGGAATGCGACCGGCCCTATTCTTCCTGTACGTGACAATGGTGAACGAGTCATCAAGAATTGTAGCAGCGTTGGCATCGTTCATCTCATCTCTCCGGTGGGGAGCGACCGATACCAAAGTGTCCTTAGCGTTACCAGGCACATTCGTGTCCTACCAAACACCACACAATACGACTATTTGTGACTAAAACTCGGAATTTTGACATTTTACGTCTATTTCCACGACTGTACCCATGACTGGACCTTTTTATGGCCCCTGCTATTCCCAAGTGCTGCAGTGAGGTGACTTTCGGCCATTACTGGCAATTATGATGTGTCGTTTGAGTTGGCTCCCAACCACGACTCGATTTTCCGTAACTGCTGTTGCTACAACACTGTAAATACTAAAAACTAACAACAATTGTACGATGGCAGTTGAAGAAAAGGCACCAGCAGGGGGATTCGAACCCATACCATCTGATTGCCGGTCAGAGACGCTAACAATTACACCATGCTAGCTACCCTCTCTTCAACCTACCAAGAAATGCAGGAAACACTGGGACCACGCACTCAACCTCAACACATTTTGTCTTAGACTCTTGCCATTCACTCCCACATTCGTACAGAGGAACACGCTCGTACGCTCGGCGCCATCTTTTTTTCATGTAGCGTTGTAGTGGATGAGACAGTTAAACATGGAAGGAAAAACAAAGCCTCGAAGGAAAAGCCTCGGAACACCCAGTTGTATATTAAAAAATGGCGTCGGTTTAAGAAGAGGCATCAGCAGTGGGATCCGAACCGATACCCTCTGATTGCCGGTCACAGTCTTTACCAACATGGAACCCAGCAAACACCGTTTGTAACTCCTGCGGGGAACTCTGACTTTTCACGTCTATTTTGACGGGCTGAGATAAGTATATGTAGTTGTTAACCACTGGTAATAGTGATATGTCATTGCAAAAATGCATCATATGTAATACATGTTTAGGCCTGTTCCGACATATAGCGATTTGTTATATAGCGCTAAGAAATAGCGCGACATTTTCCTCCTCGTAGTGCTCGAAACAGCTAACAATTAGCGCTTGCCGAAGGTGAGCTCTCAACTTTTCCAGTGCGAATATCAGCATTGAGGCCAGTTCCCACATATAGGGCTTTGCTACATAGCGCTAGAAAATTGCGCTATATCTTCCTACTCGCATTGCTGCGAACTGCTATAAAACCACCCTTGTCGAAGTAGAGCCGCGGCCAGCTTTTCTAGCTCTATTTTGAGCGGGGTATGTGCGTTAACCAACCCAGAGCTTCTTTCAGGCGTGACGTCGCGGAAGCTGGGGTTTGTTTTGCTTCCGATTACTCGAAGTAAAAAAGCGGGAAGGCAAGGACGACGCGAAAATGTCCACGAGTTTCATCTGCCGATGCACGGCTGCTTGGTTACTATAGTTCTGTATCGTGATCAGAGCATCGAAAGTGTCATCCGCGTTCATGCTGCGGATACCCGACGCAGACCGTAAACAATCACGGTAGTTCCGGAGCATCACGTCGCAACGAGATATCCCGTGACTGCAGCAGGATATAGCGCTCTGTGCTCGGTTGTATGTGAGAACGGCAAGCAGAAAAACAGCGCCACATTTTAAGAGCTATTTTCTAGCGCTATAAAGCGAAGCGCTGTATGTGGGAACTGGTCTTTACATTCGTGTAGGCCAAGGAGGAGGCCCTTCAGCGATGACGTCGCGGAAGTCGTGGAGTTTCATTGGTTCCGCATTTCACTGCACGGCGACCGCTTTTGTACCTTCAAGTCTGTCGTCCAAAATGTCTGGTAATTTTTCGTTCTGTCAGTCGATCGAACTTGTTCGTCTGCATGTTGTCCAATGTCTTGTGCGTCATGACGGGAGAGACCGGGAACCATCACCAAACTTCGGCTAAATCATAGCACTGGCGCCGCTTTGCAAGCGTGAACATAACGTCCGAGAACAGTGAGCGCTGTGCTTGCGCGCTTTTTTGTTGCGCTATATTAGCGCACTGCAGTGGCGTAGCCAGACCTCCAAGTTAGGGGGGGGGGGCTCGATACCAAAACTCGCCTCACTTCGCCCCCTCCCACTGATCATGGGTGCAACAAAACACACATACTTATGCACCCTACAAAATACGGATGAAAAAATAAGAAGGAATGAAAATAATTGGTTTGGACGTTCGCAATACGATTGCATGTATAGGCTGTCACGAGATTGGAAGTATTTTGAAAAGCTCATAGTTTGAAAACAATTCAAGAGTGCTGCTTAGATAGACGTCATGAACTGCAAGAACTTTCGCGATCGTCACACTGGTCTCACCCTCCATATATTATGTTCCGGTCGGATTTTCACGATTGGCGTGGGTCTGTCCAAGGCAGGTGGGGGGGGGGCTCGAGCCCCCCCCCCAGCCCCCCCGTGGCTATGCCACTGGCGCACTACTACTACTGGCCTCTTCCGACATATAGCGGCGCGCTAATCTAGCGCTACAAAACAGCACGCAAAAACAGCGCTCACTGTTGTCGAACGGTTCACACTTGCAAACCGGCGCTATACTGCCAAAATTTAGCGGAGGTTCTGTGGTCGTTTCTGGTCTCTCTCATCATAGCGCCTCCGGAGTTCGACAGCATGCGGAGTTGCGGACGCACCAGTTTGATCAACTGACTAAACGAGGAATTAGCGGGCATCTTGGATGACAGACTCGCCGGTTGGAATGCGGCCGCCGTGCCGTGAAGTGCGGACGCAAAACAACTCCAGGACATCCGGGACGTCATCGCTGAAGCAGCTCCTCCCATTGGTCAACACGAATGTAGTGCTAACATTAGCGCTGAGAAATATCCATATCCGCCATTACCCGGTGCCAGCTGTGCCGTCTGGGGTTTTTCCTGGGTTTTCCTTGGAAGCTTTCAGACATGTGTCGGCACAGTTCCCGTAGAAGTCGACCCTGGACGCACATTCCCCCAGGGCGTCAGTCGTGACGTTGCCCACCTCTGTGAGGCCGACAACGGCGAGCCCTTTCACCATCACCACCACCACCACGTTGACCAAAAGTTGACCAAAAGTTGACCAAAAAGTTGACACGAGCTCAACTGCGGCAGGCGCTAATTTTTAGCGTCTTGGAGCACTGCGAGGAGGAAGATATTGCGCTATTTTTTAGCGCTATATAACAAATCGCCATATGTCGGAACATACCTTTAGTCTTTCGTAATCACATAAATGAACTCACGTCTGAAATAGCGCAAATATATGGTCACAAAAATGTCATAGTTATCACCGATAGTGATAGCATTCCTGCTATATATTTTTTGAAGGAGCAATACTCTAGAACCGGAACATTCACGCATACCACGCTGTGTGTCAATCACGGCGCCCAATTATAGTGTTATCGCTTCTGATTTCAGAAGACCGCTGGGCGTAAGCGTTCTTTTATGACAAGTAGCACCTCTGACACAGAGGCAATCTTCAGAAGAACTGCAACACAGATTGAGACGATATACTATGATCATACGTATCAGTGTAGAGTATAAGTAAAACGATTGAGCAATGGTTGACCAAGCTATACGCGTAGTATTGTACCAAAGGACGAAAGGAATACTAGACTCAGCCAAAAACATGTCACTGTGACACAAATCCTGGGGAAAGTTGTGAGAAAACAAAATATGCCTTAGCCGTTGCCAGGATCTAGGATTTTGTGAGATACGAAACTAGAGATCGCCGCGGGGGGGGGGGCGCTCATTTCTGCTATTTGTAGGAATTCAATGTCGCCGCGGTTTGCAGGTAAAATCCGGGTTCACCCGCAAGGCGTCCGCGGACAGTGTGGGTAAACACGCAGTACCCACACACCCTAAATTAACATTTAGCGACACTAACTTACTTAATATATTGGTAGTTTCCCCAGCCTTCATGGATAAAAATACCCAAAAAATTAAACCCATTTTCTCACATAGACCACGGTGATTCTAACTTTCACCGGCGCAGGTGTCTCTCACTTAAATACCTGACCAATTCGACACCGAACAAAAAGCGAAGCAGCGCGCATTCGTCGAAATCAGTTCTCTTTTCTGACATGTTTTGCTGTTTTGTTATTTGCGACTAGAAAATCAGTGTCGCTGCAGGTTGCGGGTGGCTGCGGGTGTACCCGCACTGTGTCCGCGGGTAGCGCGGGTATACCCGCATTGGATGCCGTATATACGCCAGGGGATTCTAGCTGCGTAAAATATGACATAACGCACAGGATATGGAACGTGCGAGGCAATAGACCTCTACCCGAGAAACGTCATCATGACGTTGCTAGACAGACTGAAACCGAAACAAATCGGAAGGGGAGGGGGTTCCACGAATGGGCACTTGTCCGGTGCCTCCTATTGAAAGCAAAAAAAAAAAAAAAAGAGTAGGACCGAAGGTCGCGTCCCTTTGAGGGACCATCGTAATCCCGTCAAGATTGTGGCTTCCTGCGCTACCTTGTTCGCCCCTAGCTTCGGGCGTAGTTGAAGTCTACCAAATTGGTGGCGCTGTCGAACACTATGACGTCATTTGTTTACAAACAGGGAGAGGTCTATACGGTAGTAAAATCGATAACAGAATCAATTTTTCGATGCATTTTTATTGCCATCAACATTCCATGAACTACTCGCTCGCACGCGTACAATGAATGCTCAGATGGTGACGATGAAATTACACAATGCGCCGATGCCTCCGTAACACCCACATTCCAACACTCACACTTTCTTGACTACTTCGGTTACCATCCCTTGCCGTAACCTCCGACGGCACCGTAACCTCCTCCCAGACCTCCATAGCCTCCCTTGAGACCGCCACCGTAACCTCCGACACCGCCCTTCAGACCGGCCCCGTATCCTCCGTAGCCGCCACCGAGTCCGTAGCCTCCGTAACCACCGCCGAGACCGTAGCCTCCGAATCCGCCTCCGAGACCGAAGCCGCCAGCACCACCTCCGAGGCCGAAGCCGCCAGCACCACCTCCGAGACCGAAGCCGCCGGCACCTCCTCCGAGACCGAAGCCTCCGAACCCTGCTGCCCCACTTTGGAGGGCAGCAGCGGTACCGAGCGCAGCACCAGCAGCGAGTCCAGCGCCAGCTCCAACGCCAGCAGCTCCATGGTGGGTGACGACTGGTGCGACGTTCTCGGTGACAGTGGTCACTGGAGCGGTGAGGTGGCTGACCACTGGCTTGGTGACGAAGTGCTGCTTCACCACTGGCTGCTTCACAACACCGAGGGTAGCAACTGGGTGCTTGACTGGGTGGCCGTGGGCGACTTTGCCGCCGTGCACGTGTCCTGGTCCGACGTGACCGTGACCCAGACTGTCGGCGTACCCGAGCCCAGCACCGTGGCCCAGACCAGCACCGTAGGCGAGACCAGCGCCGTAGCCTGCACCGCCGCCGTAGCCTCCGTAGCCACCGTGTCCACCAGCGTGGGCGCAGGCCACTAGGGCTGCAAGGGCAACGACCTAAAGAGAGAGCATAGTTTATGCCAACTACTAGTGCTTTGTGCTAGACGATAAAGCGAAGTGTGTGTCGTCAGGTGGGAAGGCGTTTTGTAAACATGTGTAAGTTACGTCGGTATTGAGGAAAATATTAGCAGTGAGCTAGGGATTGCATGTAAGTATTTTCCAGCAATATTTTTCTGGTCACGTGACACCACGTGATCACCAAGCTATATTTGTGGTGCGTTCAAATTGTGTAACGACCACAGTGTCAGTGTTAAAATGAATTCACATAGACGAACATGAAACGGCTTTCAACGATAATAACTGGCATGTCAAACGGATTTTCAGCAAATATCTACCGCCACCAATGGCCCTGTAAAGTGCCGCTTTTAAACGCCTTGGGACGGACTGCGAAACATGCAGCTTTCTTCTCCAACGCTACCCAGGAAACACTGCACACCTGGAGCGAAGGCTCAATATCTATGACGATGAATCCACTGTATCGTTCTAACCGTGTACGCTGTAAGAGAAACTCAGCGTATTACACTGGAAACACGGGCTGCAATTTCTCGTCCAATATGTCTTTCCGAATCAGCACTCTATCCTTCTGTCTTCGCGATTTCTAAGCTTATGTTGGTTCAAATTCGGAATGGAAGTTTTTTCAGACGCCAGTGCGAGTACGCGTTGAATGCTCGTACACACAACTTTCAATACTCACAAATGCGTTCATTCTTCCTTTGAGGTGATTCTAGACCTTTTCAAGGATCTTGTGCTGAGAAAGTGCACTGCGCCCAGCTTTTATACTGTATTTGAACGAGGAAAAACACAGTGGGAGTGGAGGGTACCTTATCGCACTGACCAATCGAACGCTGTAGGAAGTGCGGACGGATTAAGAGTATGCGGACGCCGCGGGTCAGTTCTTTCTTTCTTTCTTTTTTTTTTCAACCGTCTCGTTTCATTTTCGTTGGAATGCAGAAATGACTCTATGTAAGCACCGATGGGGGGTGAGATATGAGAGTTACGCGAACGGATTAACGCGGGTAATACGCGCTCCACGATGCGCATGATGGCTCGCGTAAGTGTGTCGGCGCGGAGCGCGAAATTACGCAATGTATTACGTTCGCGTCATATTAAATTTGAGTAGCATTGTACTGCTCCCTCTATAATGTTGGTGATACTCTCTGTGGGGCGTTACACAACTATCGAATGGAATATATATACGGTATATATGTATATATATATATATATATATATATATAGATTAGAAGCTTAGGAGGGCGGTTGACCACGAGAATGAAATAAGCAGGAAGAGCTCTGTAAGCTCTTTGTCGTCTTCTGATTTTTCCTGCTTATATATATATATATATATATATATATATATAAATGAAATAATAAGACTTGGACTACAGATTACAGTGAACGGATTTGTCCTGACGAAGACAGTGCCACTGTCGAAACGTCGACCATTCTTTTTTTAATATATGTGTCAAATTGCCCATTAAATAAATTAGCTTTTGTTAACGTTCCTGTAATCTGTAGTCCAAGTCTTATTATTTCACTTTTATTCAACTTCGTAGCCGTCTGGTATATTACCCTATTTGTTATATATATATATATATATATATATATATACAGTACTGGCATGGCGACGTTTGACTTACAAACATATGCTATACGTGCAGCCAAAGAGGTCCGGGAATTTTTTTTTTCCTAGTATACGTCACTGCCATTGCACTGGGCTTTGAGTTGTGAGTTAGCTCACCCTGGTGGCAGGAATCACGTGTTACGTGACCTTCTGATGCCAATCGTTCAAACGTTGCCTGCCTGCGTACTGCTGATGAGGCCCAAGAAGGCCGAAACACAGCTGGCCAGTACTGGCAAGGCGACGTTTGACTTACAAATATATATATATATATGCCACTGTCGAAACGTCGACCGTTCTTTTATAATCTATGTGTTAAATTACCCATTCAATAAATTAGTTTGTGTTAGCTTTCCTGTAATCTGTAGTCCACGTCTAATTATTGGCTACCATCGCTGGCGAAAAAAAATCTTGCGAAGCTCTTTTTTAAACTCTATTAAATTTTGAGTGAAAGCCTTCCAACTTTTTGTGATTTCGTGCCTTGTTTATGCGCCCTTCCTCTGACATTTGCACAATTTCAGCATACTGCAAACGCAGTCTGACGATCCTGAACGCTTCTGCTGAAATGCTTTAGCACACCTGAAAGAACGCACACGTGACCAAATGAACTTAGGGAGCCACCGCCGTCGAGCGTCACATATGACCGTAACTTTCTCGTGACGCAGAACCCAAATTTATTAGTGAATTTTCGAGTATCGTACGCTATCGCGTTTGCGTACGTAATGAATAGCGTCGGTGTTCTGCTCAATGCGCGGAGCTCTCTTTTTGTTTTGCGCATGTGCAGAACCACCTACGCTATCCCTTACGTACGGAAAGGTGATGGGGTACGTTGCACTAAAATTCACCATTCTCTTTTCTTTTTCCTCATTGAATCGGTTGTTAGCGTAAACAATCGCAACGTAAAGCGTAGAATTTTCACTTTTATAAACTCCGTTAGTTATGAACTCCGTTATCGATTACTCGTTTTACAACCCCTGCTCGTGTGTTATTGTATGTTTGGAATGTTGGCAGTAAACACTCTTCCAGTGAGCTAAAACGCAAGCCCTTTCGTTCGTGATGAGTGGCCCGTTTCTCCAATATGCTTTCAACTTACTGTATAACGTATCTTAGTGTTTTCGTTTCTTTACCGTGCGCTCTGCAGGAAAAACACTGCGCAGGAAAAACACCCGGGTCAGTGCCTTGTTCCCAGAAGATCATCTCGGCCACGGGAGTGGTACACAGTGTCGATAATATATTTGAAACCAGGGTGCCGAACCAAAACGTTTTTCCTTCCGGTTTTCGTACCGGTTAGAGGATAACGGTTCAGCTGCGGAAGAAATCAATAACGATTAATACTGTTGCTGGCTCTGCTGTCAGCACACGCGAGCGCCATCTATGATACTCCCTTTGGACCGGTATCGGACCTCCCTGTGCACGTGGTGACAATTGAAGCGGGCTTTTGTCAGTTTGTTTGTCTTCGTTGTATCGGCGACTTTCATCAGTGGTTTACCCAGAATTTCGTCCTTGGGGGTGTTGGGCTCCGCAAGGGAATGTGTTTCTTACATGCTTTTGACGAAATATTGCACGATCTCACAAAATTTTAAGGTGTCTCCTGAAGATTTTGCGGGGGTATTGGGGGTTGTAGGGGGGGGGGGCTGTATAAATCACTGAGTTTCATAATGTTGAACGTAAATACCACAAAGATTTGTGAGCGGGGATTTTTCCTTCGTAGCCTTATGCACTCATATCATTTTCCGAGACATCACTTCGGTTCTGACCAACGTTCATTGGTGGTAGTCAAGCTCGTGCTGAGGAATGGGAGGGAACCCGGGTTCGAATCCTGTCACCGGCTGTGCTGTCTGAGGTTTTCCCTGGGTTTTCCTCAGACACTTTAAGACAAACGTCGGCACAGTTCCCCCTGAAGTCAGCCCAGGACGCATACTAACCCCCCACTGTCCCCCACTCCTTCCTCCTGTCCTCTCTCCATCTGTCCTCATCTGTACGCCGCTCATAGCAACAGTTGCTTCGCGGCGCTAGCACGGAATCAAAACACGCTCTGCAACTAACCCAGCGTTCTGCGCATATCTCCTCTCCCGGTTACTCCACTCGGAAAGCCCCATTGGCTACGGCGGCGCCCTCCCTCTTCCCTCTCAATGCCTCCTCTCATGCGCAGAGACACACTTGCACAGCGTATAGGAAAAGAAACTTCGATTCTGAAAAGAATGTGCCGAATTTGGAGGTTTCTGAAAAAAAAGAAGAAAAAGAAAAGGAAATGGAAGTCTAAAACCAGCGGGGCGTGTGCTACCATTCGATTCGAGATTTTAAGAGAGGTTCAGGAAATGCTCACGAGGAACGCCACCTGGAAACTTGAAAGTGGCAGAGTTGACACGAGGTGGTCTTGAGTTGTCGGTCGTAGTCCATCTTAAGATTGTTAAAACAAAACTGACAACTCTACGTAAGCAGCCAACGGCGACGTAAGTACACACTAATACGTCACGCTGCTTTTGGGAACGTAACTGCGAGTTCCTGATGCCGTAACTGTCCACTTGAACCAGAACGCTCTATTATTTTTCAGTTCTGCTCCGGAACGAAAAACAAAATTAAGGTTTTCGTTCAATTTTATTGATGTGCTGAGTAATACGAGTGTGGAATAAAGTAATACAGCTGAATCCCCCAGTGCAAGGTATTGAAACGCCAAGAACTAAAGTGAAAAAAAATAAGATAAAGAATGAAGTACGACAAAACAATTTTAATGAGTGACAAGCTTCTTCTTTGCACGAAGGCTCACCGTGCCTTAAAACTGGTTTTTGACGCCCTTCATGCTTCTTCTTCAGGTCTTGCTTTTTCTTTTTTTTTTTAAGTTTTTTGTTTTGTTTTTTTGTTTTTTGTTGTTCTCATTTGCCAAGTACGCTCCACACAAACGGAGTCTGCATGCATCGTAATAACGAAATTATAATTTCTTCCTCTGCTACCGAGCGCATGCATGAATGATTGGGCACGTTCGGTAATTATCGCAGCGTTAGAAATTCGGGTTTTTAGGGGGCTTCGGAGCTTAAGTGATAATAATCATGATCACAACCGTGATCGGGAAGTTTGTGTCATACCCCTGTCTCACGATCTGATTTAATGTCACTTGCCCTTAGTGTCATTCGTGTGCCGTCCCACGGTATCTTTTAGTGACACTCCGCAGAAAGTGTACTGCCGATTTAGGGGGTTCCTCAAACTTCCTTCACTTCACTTCGGCGGATCGGGCGCATAGCCTCGGCAGCAGGCTTTGAACTGCAGGTAAAAATATTGCGGATTAGCAAAGGGCCCTGGCAATCACAATATTTTTTTAAACCAGTATTTTCAAGAGCGTGCTTACTTGATTTAAGTAAGTACAGTGTAACAGTGTGCCGAAATAAAACGTAATTTCTCTCGTTCACAGCCTGTGGAAACTTCACAGACTTGCTATATGGCCGTGGCCATATTTTTTGGGGCACATATTTGAGGCCAATTTTGTTTTAACATTGGAAGAAGACATACGAGAAGTGTTTCTAAATCAAAGAAAAACATCCTTATCACATGATAGACGAGTTCAGAAAATCCCAGTGCTCTTTGCGCACGCATTGCATCCTGGGCGCTTGCTGAGCGGGGGAACGAAGAAGAATCCTTCACATTTCGCTTTCGCTGATCTTGACACGTCGTGGACAATGGACTGGTAGGGGAGAAATCGGAACAGTTTGGAGGTCACCCGTTTCTTTCGTATTAGTAAACTCCCACAGTTCAAAGCGTCGCTTTGCACTCTGGGATTTTCTGAACTCGTCTATTGCGGCGCACGCAAAGAAATCTTGCCAATTGTCAACTATCGTCATCGGCATCACAGTTCAGTAACACTTACTTCAGGAGCCACGTAGTGAAAGTGACATTCGCTTGGGACGAGTGCACTTTAGTGAAAATGACACTAAATTTGCCCCTGTGACAGGGGTACTAATCCGGTCCACGCACTGGCGTGCAGTATGTCACATGCCTCTCCGAGAAAAATCAATCAATCAATCAACCCTTACTTATCAAACGACAGACAATGCAATTAAGCAACTTCTGCCGCGTCACGAAGTTACTGGCGACCCCGCTTTGCTTCGGCACCCGGAACATTACAAATCGATCCTCCCGGGGCAGTCTAACGCAAACTGTATCGAGCAAAAAGAACCCATAAAGAGATCAGCCAAGCCCGATGTAATTTTGTTTGTTCCCAAGTGATGCGTACTTACCGTAGCGAGTTTGAGTACATCGGAAGTTCACGATAACAGTTCTGGAAACATGACAAGCCAATCGCCGTGTTTCTTTGAAGCGGGTGGGTGACATCACATTGCTTAGCTTGGATTTGATCACTTCATTCGTCGTATCGTTTTCGTCGAGTCGATCTGATGTACTAAAACTCGGTAATGATGAAAACGGTGAGTATGAGACTTATTCCGAATTCTATTGAATTATACAGGTGTCTTTTTTAGTATTTACATTTTTTATTATAAAATAGCATAGATCCCATTTTGCAGGTGAGCGATACAACCAGGCAGAAATTCTCTCGAAGTTACTACTACATGATTAATTACCTCAAATTCATTAATTGACTCCGTAATAAGGCGTCTTCACGCAAAAGTGAGATAACAAAATCAAAGAGAACCCTAGTTGAAATAATTTCTATTTCTTAAAAGATATCCTGAAACCAGCACATGAAATGTCGATCGCTGAATTTTGTTGTGAAAATAAATCGAAACTGGAACCGCAAGCATCAGAAGCGCACTGAGGACTGCACTTATTGCACGTCAGAGGGTCACGTGCTTTGGTACCATGGAGATGATTGGAGCAAGTGCTGATATGCTGGCCAGATCGACCACTTTGGTGAACCGGGTTCGAAATTAGACGCCGGCAGTGCTGTCTGAGTGTTTTCCCTGGGTTTTCCTCAGACACTTTAAGATAAACGTCGGCACAGTTACCTTAGAAGTCGGCCCAGGACGCACATTGCCCCTGGGCGTTAGTCGTGACGTTGCCCGCCTGAGCGTCGCCGACTACCGCGAAGCAGTTCCGTCGCCGCCACCACAGCCTCAACCACCTCAACCACTTAGCGCCCCGGATAAGCCGACGACAACGAAGGTCCATATTTTGAAAAAAATACTTATCAACTTATCTTATCAACGAAGGTTATGCGCTGATGCCGCACGGTTTTGCTTTCGACTCGCATAAAAATATTCGACGGAGGATATTTCAACCAGAGCGTCTCACCGAAAGTTTTATCGGTTCAGTTCATCTTCGGGTTCAGGCAGAAAGGGACGTTCAGTAGCTGCTCTACCCAAGGCCGCTCGATGTTCTCTGGCCCTCCTACTCCGCTGACTCTACTAAACGGTCTCTCAGAGCGACGAGCGCTGTATACGCCCCCCGACGAAGTTTCCAATGCGGTTCATTTGCTTTCCAGCAAACACTCCAGCAATGCTCCAGCTTCCCCTTCCTCCATGCAAGACGGAGGAAGAGCAGCTCTTACGCGCTCCGACCCACAGGAGTGACAGAAACCTGCCATTGTTGTACCGACCCTCAAGCGGGTGCTTCTCGCAGAGCCGCCGTCTTGTCGTGGTCGCACGTCATAGGCAACGTCATTTTGAGGTCATGTGACTTTGTTTACATGTCGTTTTAGCGCTTGCCGACATATTTCCGTTGGCATAAAGCTAAGAGATGAACGTATTTTACCAGCATAAAATATACGGTGATTCTTCCGCGACATGATGTCCCATTTCTCCTTAGTCTAAGTAAATCACATCGGCTCAGTGTGTCTCAACGCACTGTCGTCATCACATTTTTCGAAGTGGTCAACACTACCAGCCCTTGCATGCAAAACTGCGCGTTTTACTCCGATATTATCGGATAAAAATAATTACCGGGATCGAAAAACGTCCAACACGGCGCACAGAAAGAGCAGACGCGGTGTTTACAAACGTTTTCGCCGCCGATCAAGGGAGGGGCCGTCTTTTAAGGTCACGTGTGCGGTGACGTTTGCTGTGACGTGTGACAATGACCCGTCCAGAGTGCATTGCGTTCGCAGAGCACGCGTTTTGTCTATGGAGCAATACATTGGATGGCAAACCCTGTGCTCCGACCTGCAAGATGGAGCGTGAGAATTCATCGAGAGGGCCACGCTCCGGAAGAGGACTAACACCGTTTGCTATAAAGGAGCGCGCTTCCTGCGGTCAGGGTCGCCGCCGCCGCCGATGATGAAGATGACGATGATGATGATTCGGGTTTTTATGGCGAACTGACAACTAAGGCCACAGAGTCTGAGGCCGCTACTAACACGCCCAAAGGTTCGGTTCCGATTGAGCTCCAGGTTGTAGTGGTTAAAACCGGTTCGTGTGAAGATTAACCGGTTCAAAACCAGTTTGTTGTATGAAATATACTCGTTGAAAATGTACGTACAATGTAAACAGTTTGCTGGCTTAGCAATTCGTGTAATAATGCAACGAACAAGTTTATTTTTCTTCTCACTGATAATTTATAGCTTTGGGGGGGGGGGACATAATGGCACGCATATTATGTACTGAACCCAATGTATAAATCAATGGCACGCTCAAGTCGATCGTTACTGGTTGTTACTTGTTGCCCTTCATGACCTGTTTCGTTTAGTCTCTGTTTTTGAAGTTGTTGACGCCAATGTATTATGGATGACCTGATGTGTACAACATTATGTTCCTTATATGTTTTTCTTTCTTAGTTTATTGCAACTGCTGCACTGCAACCGGGTGCCCGGCCTTAGTCAAGTAGCTAGGCTGCTTTTTGCCGGACACTCGGCGTTCATGTTACGTATGAACGAAATAAATAAACTAAATGAAATGAAATGAAATGAAATATAAGAGAAGGAATGTAGGGCGGCCTCGACATGATCATAGCCGCCACTGTTTTGGGCATTAAGTCGCGTAGAAAATGCGATAATGAAACAATTAGACAGTGCTTACTGGCGAACGCATGAGTAATTTAGACACGAGAGCAGCATAATATCTCGCGACTGTCCTCTCTGCGGAGACATCGTAGAACGTGAAAAAAAAAACAAAAAAACAATGTGCAAGTTTCCGGCGAAAACGATCTACAAGTAAAGAGAAAACGGTTGCGAGCGTTAAACAGCTTAATTTGCGAAAAAAAAAAAGACTTTCGTGCAGTAGGCAGCACTTCTTGAGGTTTGAGGACCCGCTAAAAGTGGTCAAGAATACATTTACATTTATTTTACATTCTTTACATTTTAGAATGTAAGAATGTTAGAATGTAGAAGAATTTACATTCTTCTCAACCCTCGCCCTCTACTCTTTTGCGACTTGGGTTTGATATATTCTTGACCACCTGTAGCAGGTCCTCAAACCTGAAGAAATGCTGCCTGCTGCACGAAAGTCTCGTTTTTCGCAAATTAAACTGTTTAATGCTCTCAACTGTTTTCTCTTTTCTTCACTGCGGAGAAAACAACATCGAGTACGAAAAACACGCCAACTTGCGTTGGTATTCATCACAGACAGCGTAGCCATAAAGAAGCTGTGCACTCAGGTGTTAATCATATCAAAAAGAAAGAAAAACAGCGAAGGTCAAAGATACGCATAGATATAGATACGCATTTGCAATGTTTCTGAACCGTTCTTCGAACCGGTAAACAAAATTTATTTAGTTCGCTTCCGGTTCAGCCGAGAAATAACAGTTAATTTCGGCCAGGATGGAAAGTAAATGTTCTCAGGCGGAAACACAGGAACAGATGAACACAACACAAGCGTTCAGGTGCATAGGAACATGAACAATTGAAGTATGACAGTCGTCGTCAAAGCCAGACAGTGCCAGAGGAAATTTGTAAAAAATAAAAATAAAAAGCATCATATATCAGGTTCAATACCAGAGGCGAAACACAAATAAAAAGAACGCACAGTGAACGTGTGATGCCAGCGTCTACGTTTCGCTCATCGACAAGTCAAGCGTTTACGCATAGTCTGAACATGACATATGAGGCTTTTCGATTTTTTTTTACAATCTCATATTTAAAAAAAAAAACCAATGTGGTAGCAGCTGTCTCACTTTTACGAGGGCTGCCATATTACAATTGTTCATCAACGCTTGTGTTGTGCTCATTTGTTTCTGTATTTACGCCTCATACCAGTCACTTGCCATCCTGATCGAAATTACTATGTATGAACTACCTCAAGTATCCGCTGTCCTACGCGCTTGAGCAGAGCTGTGTAACGGATTATACGTGAATAGGGCACTTTTATACTGAACTAGACAACTGCATAGCATGAAGGTGGAACGGTGCGAACGCGGAAGTCGCATGGCTTCGAGTAATAGCGCAATTTCAAGCACGTTTTTTTTTTAAATAACATTAGAGAGTTTTAATACATCGTATACACAATCACCTTTGCGTACGAAAGGGATAGCAGTGATACTTCTGCGCATGCTCATAACGGAAACAGAGAGAGCTTAGTGCAGTGCGCGGAAACACCAAAGCTATCCCTTACGTACGCAAAGTTGATAGCGTACGATACTCTAATGGTCTCTATTAAACCATGATTCGCCCTACTTCGTTTCATTGCGTGCGAACGCGGGCAAGCGTTGGCTACTGGGCCAACAGACGCGTGTGAGACCTTCCGCAGCAGAACGCAAGGAGCACGCACCGAGCCGCACGGGCTAACCAATCGCCGCCTTCAACGCACACATGCGTGTTGAGGCAGTCCTTCATCTCCTCTTCTGTGTGTTATCAGTTTCAACATGACCGCTGTGAACGTGGATTGCATGGAGGTTGTAAGAAACAAGGATGCAGGATTAAATACACTTCAACACTTTAATACACCTGTTACACGTACCATCTTCAATGAAGATTGAAACCAACGACCATTGAACGTAAGGCTAGCGCCGCCAAGCGTGCAAGGTATTAACTTTCCAATGTTGCCTGACAGATTGGTACGTTACACGCTAGATGGCGCTACTTGCATGCTAATGGTAATTAAGGCTACCCGCTTGACAGGTGTATAAGAAACGTTTTCCGTCCTTGTTTGTTCTCTATATACCTCTAGATAGTTACATGCGTTCTGCGCAAAGGCACAGACTCCCACAGATATGCACTACGTGCATGTTCAATGGCAATTGATGTCAATTATTATTGAAGACTGCCAATGTAACAGGGGTACAATAACACTCAGACGAACAGCAGCGTGTGTCACGCCCGACTCAAATGTGGACTTCAAGCTTTGCGCCACGACGCTTCGTGAATGACACTCATTACCTGTGCCCACTCGTATGTGAATTAAATAAAATTAATCAATAGTCCACCTGGTTGGTTATGCCACTCGTATACGCGCTCAGGTGTCTGCACGCAACGAAAGGCAGCTGTGTGAACCGTACTTCATGAATCATGATCAAACCATCAACACGGTCGTGTTAGTACACCCGTTCCGTGACTGATAGTGACACCAAAGTTACGCTGAAGACTTGGAGGTGGTGGGTTCGCGTCCCTAACACCGACTGTGCTCTCTGAGACTTTCAACACAGATGTCGGCCCCGTTCTCCCTGAAGTCAGCCCTGGACGCATACTAACTCCTGTCTCTGCCCATTCCTTCCCGTTGTCATCTCTTCACGTCCTCTCCCCTGTTCATAGCATAGCTACAGTTGTTTCGCGGCGGTGACACGCAACATGAAAATTAAAGACGTTATCTGAGTAGCAATAGTGCAAACGACGCCTTGTACTTCGAGGGCATGCTGAGGGGGGGGGGTGTATACGTTTATTTCGGAAAGGTCAGCCTGACCGAAGGTCGGCTGGGTATTCCTCAATCAAAATATATCACACAGATGAAGTAAAAACAAATGTAAGATGATGAGGGTGGCGTAATGTGTAGACGATGTGGCCAGATGATGTGACTTCGAGCGCAAACATGGGAGTATAATACACGGGCAGCTTTCAATGATCATTGAAACCAATCGTCATTGAACACGCGCGTGGCGTCACCAAGCGTGTAACGTGTCAACTTCGCCAAAGCATTGGGTCCAACGCTGCCTGAACTGCTGACACGTTACACCCTAGGTGGCGCCACGAACGTGTTCAATGACGATTGGTTTCAATTTTCATTGAAGAGTGCCCGTGTGGCAGGGGTAGACGTCCTCAAGCATGCGATGAAACGTGCGCTGATAACCAGTAGTTTCGAAGATGCGAGAACGCACATCCACAGAAAAATCTTAATTCAATATAATATTCGATTAAATATTCAATTCAAGAGAGAATATCTACGTGCAAGCGTCTGGTTTTCGCAAACCGAAAACAGTGCCAAGGACTTTCGCAATGTCAGTCATTGTGAGAAAGTGGTTCGAAAATTAACGACAAATGTAGTTATAAACTGCGTTGGTGTCATTGTTGTTGATATTATCATTATGTTGTAGTCGAAATTATGGGTGTGTTGTTATACATGCTTCTATAGAAGGTGTATTTATTCTGATCCTACATATATTTTTCAATAAAAAAGCTATGAGAATAGCATAGATGTCGTTTTTGTACCCAGAAACCCGTTTTGGAGTAGCAGTCCTGACTGATGAAACAAGGAAGTTACTGAAAAGGTTGACCCAGCTGTAGGACTCGAACCCACATCTTCTGGATTACCGGTCCAGAGCTCTTTCCATTTGAGCTAAGCTAACACGCCTCTCCTGTGACTTTGTATGTATTGTCCTAGACTTTCGATGTATTTGTCCTTTCTATGTGTTCCAGCCTCAGAACGTCAATTTCCACGAGTCCTGATTGAGTGTGGACTAACATGTCCATATTTTTCTTTCATTTCCAATCCAATCCAATCGCTCTTGCGGTTCAGTCATATGGCAAGGCGCACATCCCCTACAAAAAGTATGCAACTACGAGATGACTAATTACCTAATATTAATTAATTAACTCTCTAACTGAGAGATCTCACACAAAAGCCAGATAGGAGAACGTCAGACTATCCGAGTGGAAAACATTCCAGATTTTCTACATTTAAAAAAATGCTAAAACACGCAGAAGTGTTAAAATATCCATCACCGAATTTTTATATACGAAACCGCGGCGCTCAATTTACGTCAGCCGGTCACGTGATTTGATGCGACGGCTATGACCGAAGTAGGTGCCGATCTGCTGACCAGATAAAACCGCTTTCCAGCCCAAATAAGCTTCCCTCAGCGAAGACGATGCGGTCCTCAGTGTGAGCTTTTTTTCTGTTTCGGCTTATTTGCAGACCGAAATACAGCTATGTATATTTCACGGCACGGGTTCGTTTCTAGATTTTTTCGAAGATAGGGTGGATTTCAACCAGGATTGTGTCCCGTTCAGCTATTACCGCTTTTGCACGAAATTCTCTAGTTAAAGAGTTAATTAATGAATTTCAGGTAATTAGTCATCTTGTAGTTGCATATTTTCTTCGAGAGGATGCCCTCCCGGCCGAATAAGTTAATTGTAAAAATGACATCTGTGCAGTTATCGTAGTTTTTTTTTAAATAGAAATCCTCTAAAAGAAAAAAATAAATAAATAAACATCCTGTATGTCTGTACAGGTCCCGACAAAAGTTTACGGAAAACGCGAGCGGTGTGTTTTCTCCTCGGTACGACACCCTAGCGACAAGCGGAAGCTGGCGAAATCAGGCCAGTTCACTGCCTCAGAGGGGTGGACGACTGCGCTCTTAGCGACACACAGCGGTAGTTTCGGTATGATTACTGTTGTATGTGCCCGCGAAGTGAGTTGGATTTAACTGTTGTGCTCGTCAACAACTCGTGACTCACGTCAGTTGTTTATCAATCAATCAGTTATCAATGTCAGCGTCAATTGTTTATCAGCTCGTCACGCGTCGTCCATAACAAAGCTGCCCAAGCAGCACAATGTACTGAAAGTTGAGTGCAATAGGGGTGGACGGGTAGGTGGACGGCCTTGAAAAGATTCGTGAAACTAAAGAACATTGATAAGACACACACCATCTACCCCTATTCCACTCGACTTCCAGTACATTGTGCTGCTTGGGGTATGAATGATGCACCGCAAGCAGCGAAAGAAGATGCTCATCGCTAAGAGCGCAGTCGTCCACCCCTCTGAGGCAGTGAACTGGCCTGATTTCGCCAGCTTCCGCTTGCCGCTAGGCTGTCGTACCGAGGAGAAAATACACCGCTCGCGTGTTCCGTAAACTTTTGTCGAGACCTGTACGTATTGTGTCGACCACATGTCTCCGTCGACAAAGGATGCAGTATTACCGAAATCAAAATAAATCGAAATATCGCCATATCCTAATGAGAAATTAGTATATATCACATTACAAACAGGACTACTGTTATAAGAAATTATTGTGTAATTTTACTGTGACCAGCTCGCGCGCAGTATAGCGGTGATCGTCCTCCGCAGTAATGCTGGTTCGAATCGCAACACCGACTGAGGATTTCGCTTTTTTGTTTTGTTTTGTTTTGTTTCGAGAAACCTCCCAGGCGAATGTCAGAACAGTTTCCCCTTGAAGTCGGCCCGCGACGCATACTAACCCCCCCCCCCCTGTTCCCCATTCCTTCCTACGCCCCTCATAGCTGCAGTTGCTTCGCGGCGCTAACACGAAATTTCAATAAAAATTATTACGATGATTACATTTTTGTTGAAGTATTTAAAAAAGCTCAATTCAGAAGTTCAAATGTTCATTCGAAACTTACCTAATAGACCTCAACCCGTTTGTAAACAAATGACGTCATAGTGTTCGACAGCGCCACGTTCAAATGTGTTTCGGTTTCAGTCTGTCTACCAAGGGCATGATGACGTTTATGACGAGTAGAAGTTTATTAGCAACCAAATTTCAAAATTCAAATCCAAAAGTTACTAAATGCTATCGAAATTCAAATTCAAAAGGTTCCAAATGACACGGCTGACCTTTCGTAATTAGGCTTCTTCGTTTTCGGGTTTTATAATTTTTCAAATTCGGGGGGTAAAAATCGGGTGCTATTTACTTAAGAGAACTCGGGGAGAAACCGGGCACTTCCATCTCTGTCTGATATGTCATCGGGAAATTTTCAGGTGAACCCAAAGGCATAATATGAAACAAGCCACTGCTGTGACACTGGGACGAGAAACAATGATCTTTATATTCCCGCTCGGAACTGGGGCAGTGAATGAACGTGGTATGCAAACACATGCCTGAGCTCCATAAAAGTTTGTCTTTTTTTCTCCTGCAAGAGGGGATTATAAAATGAGTACAAATAGGTTGCTGACTGTAAAGTGTAAACTTGCTGTGCGACAGAAGGGCTCGTTATTTTGCGGTTTTACTTCTTCCCGCGCTTTCGCAGAAAACGGCTGGCCACTTTGAGGATTTGCCGTCGTTCCTCCCACACATGTGGTCTGGAAACAGCAGGTCCCCCAAGGTCGCCATTTTCCTATGTATTTGTTCGTATCCCGATGCGTGCAATGCCGGAGGCCGCCCTTAGATACCCCATTGTTTCCAGACGTTGGCTTGCGTGGATTGTAGCGCGCTAAAGATCCAGTTGAAGCACAATCCAAGCCAGGCCAAGTCGCCGAAGGAGAAATGCACGACTGCAGCGCCTGCGGCGCCTGGTACAACAGGTACGCTATGTGATGCACGCAGCAGTGCACTAGATCCTTCCGATCGCTCAACACGTTTAAAAACGGGACCAAAAAGTGAAACATGACAGAGAAAGTTGTTATACGCGTTTTATTTGGACATATAAAGGCTAGATTCATTCGCAGAAACAACAAAAACATTTTGCCGCTAAACTTAGCGCGCTGAAGTGATCCGGAACGGCAACAGTGGGGTATCTAGTGGCGGCCTTCTTCGTTGCACGCTTTTCCGAGGTGAGTTTGGGGGACCTGGGAAACAGTCACCAGATTCTGGCGCCAAAACACAGAGGACAGGGTTTCTGTGAGGAGTGCTTCGCACGTGTCCGTATAGCGGACGACAGGAGGTCATAAATTGTGGGGTCGAAGACGTTTGGTCAGCCGGGCTAACTGTTGTGCGAGGGGTGTTTTGTTTTGCTCTATTTTGCCGAGGCGTAACATGAGACGCGTGAAAGGGGGGGCATCGGGCGGAAGAAACACGACGCAGGGAGCGGGGGAGTTTTAGAAGATAGAGGGACTTGGCCTGCGGACTCCGTAACAAACGGACCTGCTCGGAGGCTCGGAGTGACTTTGCCATATGATGTAAATTTTGTCCACTTAAAATCTATTGCTGTAAATGAACCTGTGACCAACTATTGAATATCGTCTGCTGTCGAGTACCTGCAACTCAACCGTCATCATCACCGACAACCGGCCTTCCACGGGGATTCAAGAGAGAGGAGAAAAGAACCACCTTTACTCTGACATTAATGATTCACTTTTCCCGTCAGCTTACCTACGACCCCAAGTTGAAGGATCGCAAGGATTTCGGGTAGATATCGGGTTTTATCCGGATTCTTGAAAACTTGTTCGGTGGGGCGCGGAACAATCGTGAAAAATCGGGTTTAACCCGAAAACGAACAACCCTATTCATAATCAAGTGTAGTAAAATAAAAATAAAATAAATAAAAATAAACAGCAACAGGAAAGCTCAAACAAAAAAATCAGGTCAATTCCGTTCGAGTCGCTTCTATTTTGGTTATACGTTGAGGGACCACAAGGGTCATTACACAACGGGGGGCACGCACGACATAGGCGTGACATAACTTCGACTTGCTGTTATACCAGAAATAATGCACACAGCTAATAATCATGTATCACCCTGAAAAGAATTAAATAACAACAAAAAGATAATTTAAAAAATATGTGCCATATCTAACAACTCTATACATGTATACACACTATATATCTATACATGTATACACACTATATATCTATACATCTACCAATATCTCTATCTATATCTATACACACATGCATACAATGTATACGCACTACTGCTTCTCGCGCAGTTATTACACTTTTACAATCTGACCAGGCAGTGTCGTCGAAGAAAAATACGTGCATTTCATTTTCGCCTCCCGACCGCAATTGTTAATCGCAAGTAGGGAATGATGTCACTACGGAAATAGGAAGGTGACACCGCGGAGGTGGGAAACAAGATGTGTGGGAAAGGCTTACAAACGAACCAACGCGGTGGTGGCAGAAAAGATTACAAAATCGGATTCCTTATCAGATGGAAAGAAAACACAGCGTCACGTCCACTTCCTCGAATGGAGGAAAAATTAAAATGATCTCGCACTTTCTTTTTATTTTCATCGCAAACGAGCCCTATTCCAAAACGGTGAAAAGAACGTACTGGTTTTGACTGCATAATTCGAGCGAGCGGAAGTACTTCCTGTTTGCTTCCTGACGAAAAAAAATTGCGCCAACAGCCGTGGAGATAACTTGTGAATTCGGTGGGCAGCCCTTTTATTTTTGGAGGCGCTCACGAACAACTTTTTTTTTAATTCCGTGTGAGCGCCGCGAAGCAACTGGAACTATGAGCGGCGTACAGATGTGGACAAATGCGTCCTGGGCCGACTTCAGGAGGGAAGTGTGCCGACATTCGCTTGGGAAGATTTCGGAAAACCCAAGGAAAATCCTCAGCGCGAAACACATTTATTTTGTATGAACGTGCCTGGTGTGCCCTTGCAGAGGCGGAGAGTTTTCATTTTCCCGGGAACGGGGGGGGGGGGGGGGGGGCAAGGGCGCACCGCGAAGTAAGTACTACTCTGGCGAGGGGGAGGGGGGATATGTTTATTAAGAAAACAATGAAAGGAGAGGTAAGGCAGATGGATCTCGGCTTGTTATTCAAAAAAAAGTGAAAGGGGAAGACAAAAAAGGGGAAAGAAAAGAAGAAAGCAAAAGAAAACAAAAAGAAGGAAAGAAAAGGAAAAGAAAAATGAAGAACACAAAACTAAAGCTGAAAAATAACACACTCTGGTGGGATCCTATGATGTATGCAGAACTCGTATAGAAATAAGAAGAAGGAAGAACAGAAAAAAAAAAAACAAGACAACAAAAAAAGATAAAAAAAACAGAGATAACGTAAACAGTGAACATGTGCACAACTGAAGGCATTGCGCCTTCGAAAACTGAGTGCAAAAGGAACAAAATGCATTGAATCATCGGTGTTTGACCCGAAATGCGCGCAATATAGTGAACATGGTCAATGAAATGGAACAGCGGGAGTTGAACCCGCTCCCAACGGGTATGCGTTCCGAAGATACTACCGGTACACCTCGCAGCTGCTGGTACGTTTACGACTGCTTCGTTTCATTGATCTGATTGCTTTGGGCGAAATTCGGGCTATGTGTTGTGTCATCCTCTGTGTTTCTTCGCCTCACCTTCTACTGTGATAATGAGTATGGTGGGCGGATACATATTTTACAAATTGCAATATGCATTTTTTGGGGTTGGTGCCTCTTCGCTCTTTTGACCCGGGCGCGCCGAACCCCAAAGGTTGGTGTCAGTCTCTTAGCGGGACTTCCCGGGGGAGGCGGCGCCTCCCCTAATTCATGTTCCGGGGGGGCGAGGCCCCCCCCCCCCCCCCGCAGTCGGCGCCTATGTGCCCTTGTATGAGAGACTGTGTTTACGCCATCCGCGAGTTTTAAGAAAAATATGTCAAAAAGCTGAAATACTAACAGAGATGATATCGACGCATGTTGCATTAGAACGTAAGGGAGAGCGTTGTGGGTAAGTGATACAGGTTATAGTGCTTCGTGATTTCATGACATGAATGCGCCTGATTCTCGTTGGTATACGCAGATAAGCATGAAGGTAACGGTTAACTGCGTGTGATCCTCCTCGGATTCCTGTCCTCATCGTAAATCCCGGCTATATTCCTTGCGATATATTTAGTCCGCTATCACAATGCAAAAGCGCCAATTCCTATAGAACACTCACGTAGCGACTAGAAAACAACATTGCGAAGAGTGTCATCTATCGATAAATTGACGATCAAAAGTACTTAGATAAGAGGTGGGTAGATAGACGAGTAGATAGCGTTGAAAAAATATCGGTAGCTTTACGATGATTAACTATCGATGCTACTGTTCTTTCGTTTTTGTTTACTATCGATAACTAGATTTGGTTCTCACTATCGATGCTTTCGTTCCCGTCATCGTTTCCGCACTAGTACCGTGACAACGAAAACGCAATAACGTGTGATACTATTGAATGATGCACCGCAAGCAGCGAAAGAAGATGCTCATCACAAAATCGTACGCAGTCATGAGACCGCGATGCCGCTCAATACAGTGCAGAGGGTATCACGCGACCTTGCGGTTGGTTTGAGCGGGGTGGGAACCTGAAGGTCAGCGTCGGAGGGACGCTGCTGCCAGTTGTATTATAAAACTTGTAAGAGTGTTTCTTTTTCTTTTTTCTTTTTTATCTGCTCATCGATATTTTTGCCGATAGCCGATTATCGATATTTTTCTTACTATCGGTAGTTCGATTCTGATACGACTATTGATAGCATGGATAACTTCGCATCACTGGTGCCACCTCGAGCCAACTGGGCCGCGATGATGCCGTCGGGTATCTTCTACAAGAATACCCATACAAGGTAGAATACCCCATTCTTTACAGCATACAAATCAATCCAGGCTTCCACGATGATAGCCCAGAAAAAAAAACGCACTTCGCTTTCGGAGACCAAAGAAAACACCGGCTTCGATTGGATTGGGTGCAAGGAATGCCGAGGCAGGGTGGCGTTCACGTCTTGCAGGGCCGTGATCCTATCGAGCATTCACGGCTTGGATTGGATTGGGAACAAGGGATGCCGAGCCGGGGTGGCGTTCACGTCTTGCAGGGCCGTGACCGTGTCGATCATTCACGGCTTGGATCGGATTGGATTGGAGCGTTCACGGCTTTGATTGGATTGAGAACAAGTGATGCCGAGCCGGGGTGACGTTCACGTCTTGTAGGGCTGTGACTATATCGAGCATGGCAGCTCTTCGACTTCGACTGCGACTTTGGTAGGGAGGCAACGCTTCCGTATAACTCATTCGCCCCCCCCCCCCCTCACACATTACGCACTCTCCCAACTTTTCTTCTAGCCGTTGCCCTTGCGCTTTCTGTGGCCTTCAATACGTTAGACGCGCGTTAGACGTGCTCCTATGCGTCGTTGCCTAGCTGGAACGGGACGTTATGTTATCTCAGAGATAAGATATGATCTGCAACATTAACGTTGTTCGTACCGATAGCATTGCTCAATCACACACGCACCCGTAAGGGTCTTGCGTGCGCAATACAATGTATATAGATCTTGTTTCTTTGCCTCGCTTACTTCCCTGACCGTCGACCCCTACCCGCCCTGTACGGCGTCTGTTATGGTACGTGACTTTGCGGAAACTGAGCAGCTCCGCCGTGATTAAGGGAGAGAAACTGGTCAATTAACGCTTGCCACGGTTGCGGATGGCTGCATCTGTGCGGTCACAGGCAGGGGTAGGGTTAATCTATTGCAGGAGCGCAAAGTCCGCTATATAGAATCTTCCTATACATCTTGTTGGTGGAGGTACACTCTAAGAAAAAAGGAGTAAAACGGGGAGTAATTGCAGCTTCTACTCCCCTAGTCTGCAATGACTCCCCATTTTAGTCCCCTAACCCAACATTTAGTCCCGACGTTTACTCCCCAGGACTGCAAATTGTCACTAAACTTCGCGAATGGTCTCCTGAATGCAAAAGTCTACGTAAATATGTGCGCTTGGTCAATTTGAACGACATAAGGCTGTATAACTCACACAACGTAGCAATTTTCCAGCCACACAGAGTAAGAAACAGTTATCGCATCTTTCTTCGCAAACTGTGCCCTAGTATGGGGCAAGATTTTATATCACTCGATATATCACGGTTGACGGTTTGTTTCAAAGTATATTCATGCTTGCGCACCAATTATGTACCTGGGACTCTTACAACAGCGCGTGAAATGCGGTCTTCACTCTGTGACATCCATTTACTCCCGTGCGTTTACTCCCGAAAGGGACTATTTTTTGTGGCAATGCAATTACTCCCCAAAAGGAGTAAAAGTACTCCTTTTTTTCTTAGAGTGTACATGCGGTCTGTCGTTTCTCAACGCTCTTGAACAAAAACGGTGATATTTGGTAATTGGTATGTTTGTAATTATGTTTGGCTTAAGGTAATTGTTGAAGCGCTGAAGCGAGACTTTCTACTCATGTGGCCTTGTTTCGTTTGTCTCTTTGGGCCTATGCAAGCGCGGAAGCGCGGTGCCCAAGGCGGTTGCCATACTCGCCTACCCCTATCGCCGGCCCTGCCGACAATGTATATCCTCTGCGGTAAGTTTGTTAGATGTAACGACGTATTCATTAGAGCGTTTCACACACATCAGCGACCAGTTGTGGCGTCATAACATGTAGTCCGTGTGAGCAAGTTTGTGTACATGCAAGGTGCACGACAGCTATGCAAAGTGGTCGTCCCTGTGTCGGTCCCTGTTTTGTCTAACTGTCGAGAGTGGCTCGCACATGGGTGATTGACTCTTTTGAAAGTAAAACTGCCTGCTGCATCATCCTGATTCAGCAACGTGAGATCGACACTCCCAACTGTACCGGCGTCTGCTTGACAGCACATTGACAACACGGTGAAAGTCGTAGTTCGCGTAAACTACAGCCTTCGGCAAAGGGAAAAAAAGTCTGGAAGTACACTGTGGTACGTCATATATGCTACAAGAAACTATGCCAATATCCACGACGGTTCAGTTGCTACTCAAATCTGTCTGGAATACGTTTGAATTTGGCCGATTTGCTAAAAGTCTGTGTAGTTCGCTTCCCAGCATTCGGTTTTCGAATCGGCATAATCCGGTTGTTTGATCCGGGCACAAACGACATGCTAAAACTCCTTATTATACGAAGACGGCACACAAATGGACGAAGTCGTGTTTTGTTTTTAATTTTGTTTTCGAACAAGCAAAATGCAACATTTATTCCACACGCAGCACTCTCTACGCATCGGAAAGAAGTTTAACTAGACACTTCTCCAGATTCTCACTTCGTGTCTCTTGTCTTCAAGCCTTCTCCTTACATTGAAAGAAACGTTAGCTGCAATGTAGCCACGAACAGAGACAAGAAGCTGCATTGATGCCAGAGTTAAAAATAAAACTATGTACGACTACACGTTCTGTCGTGCTTGTAGTACGACCGTGCTGTGATCTCAATTATCACCCACAGAAGATGCACGACTGTATCCGCATACACACACATTCTACATTTACTTTTACGGATGTATTTTCGATCTTTATTACTATGTAGGTTGTGATAACGTTATCACAAAAGCGGTAATTCGTGCAGGTACCTGTTTTACGTTTCTCCTTTTCCTTTTAGGCTACTGTGATCATGGTCATCATAGATCGCAATCCTATGATATCGCGTCATAGTCATGCAACACACTTGCCGGAGTGCACACATAATTTTACATCCCACCCCAAAGATGGACTAAAATTGCGCGATGAAATCATTGCATCCCGTCTCTTGATTATTTAACGTTCAACCGTTCTTCCTTGCAAGGTGTAGGCAATTGTATTATACCACCAAACTGCTCGCATTATCCACTGGTCTCGAACCGAACTACTTTATGCAGGTGCTCGAGCTACCAAGTGATGCAGAAAGTCTTCTTCACAAATAACTTCCGGGTAGGAAACGTTCTGCAACACACCAAGAACCGCGTTGTACATACCGTGTGCTTAATAACTCTGAAGGAATAGGGATCTTATGAGAGGAAAACAAGACAAATTTTTCCCTTCCGATTTTAATGACGTCCATACATACACATTTACATTCTTTCTCGTCGTCACTACAACTGACGAAATGTGCCGGGAATTTACAGATGGCGATGATGACTATCTTCACATTCCTCGCTTTACACTCCTCTACCATCCCTTGCCATAGCCAAGACCGCCATAGCCTCCGGAAAGACCGTAGCCGCCACCGAAACCACCCTTCAGACCGTAGCCACCTCCGTAGCCACCTCCGTAGCCGCCTCCGTAGCCGCCGCCGTAGCCGCCTCCGTAGCCACCTCCGTATCCACCTCCGAGACCACCGCCGAATCCGCCTCCGAGACCACCGCCGAATCCGCCAAGACCGAATCCAGTGGTTCCGGCGCGCAGGGCGGCTTCAGTGCCTAGGGCAGCCCCAGCGGCGAGTCCAGCGCCAGCGTTAAGGCCACCGGCACCGTGGTACTCTACAACTGGAGCGACGCGGTGACTGACGGAAGTGACTGGGGCCTTGACGTAGTTGACGACAGGCTTGGTGACGAAGTGTTGCTTTACGACTGGCTGCTTCACGACGACCAGGGTGGCAACGGGCTTCTTCACAGGGTGGCCGGCTCCCACGTGTCCGGCGGTTACCTTGGCGGGTCCGACGTATCCATGACCGTGGCCACCGCCGTAGCCACCGCCGTAGCCTCCAGCGTGAACGCAAGCCACGAGGGCTGCGAGTACAACAACCTGCGTTGAAAGAAAGCACAACGGACGTCTTGTAGCAGGGCACAGTTCATAGATGGTATCGTGGCTGTCATTTTTCGTCTTGGTACCTTTACAAGTGCGTGGGCGAAGAGTAATTGCATAAAGAGGTCGGCGATAGAGGAATAGCAGAATAACGTTTTCGGTGATTTTTCTCGGGATACCAACATATACCTCTACATGGTTACATGCGTTTCGCAAAATTCCCCCGCAGGTTCACACAAATATGTTATTTCTACTAATATGTACGCATATAGCCCTCACAGTGTATATTTTCAGCTACCATACATTAGAAAGTGACGGAGCGTCGACGGGTGTGACAGCTTGATTACTTGGCGATGCGTATTGCTAAAGCACGGATAGTTTTTCGTTTAACCTTTGTCACTGCACACTCCGCGTGGTCTCCAAAAGTAACGCCAAACAATGATACAACTATGATATCTCTATAAATTTTAAAATGTCATTCAGAAGAACATATATGAGACAGGATATTGAACGTGCTTTCTTCAACCGTGCAAAATACGAAACGAATGTACGGCTACCGGAGTTATCCTGACTAACAGGCGGCAACAACAAATACCCTCAATGTAGCTTCCTAGTACGTTGAGTCACTCATTCTGTCAACTTTCGGCAGGACGACAACTCGACAGGTATTATACATTGTACCATGTCGTACACCTGCTTGTAAAAGAGAAAAGAAAAGGCGTGCCGTACAATAACCGCAACAGCTAAATATGGCTCCCGAATATATATATATATATATATATCTATATTTTATAACAACAAAACATCCGTTGTGAAGAAAAGCTCCGTTGCACGTAATACTTACGAAAGCGTTCATGTTTTAGAAGCTGTGAGACTTAGAGCTGTTGGCAACAATGCTGGCTCTCATAGCGCACTCTTCGGGCTTATATAGCAACGAAACGAAGGAAAGGGAAAACGAGAGTAGGTTTCGCTGTATCAGTGCACTGCATCCTTTTCAGGAAGTCCGTTTATTTGCCCCGCGGGAAAAAACGAACTTTAATCCTGCGCTTTTGCATTCTACTAGAGATACAAATCGCGGTCGCTGCTTTGTTTTAAGATTTTTTTTCCTGCCGCCTGTTTATCTATAGCGGGCGCTAGACTTCCTCATGATGTAACCACGCACTTGTGTGGCCGTCTCATTGGTCATTCGCTGAGTTCGTTATTGAGGAGGAACGCGCAGTGGGGCGTTGATAGCAGGTATGGATGTGTGCAGCGGAAGTGACGTGGTTCATTAAGAAATTGTTTGAGATTGTTTCATTGGGTTCCTCATGGCCCGAACGAGCACCGTAAGATTGATTTTCGAGCGCCGAACACGCATTTTTTTTTTTTCGCGATGAAACTGTCCAATCATCTTCATTAAAATAAAGTTGTTGTTGTTTTCGTCTTTTCAATTCAAATCAATTTATAATTTTCATTCATGTTCCGTTGTGTGCTCATTGCGGACGACAGTAAAAATATCACAATAGGCAGCGAAAGAAATATCACAGACAGCGTAATTAAGAACGAAATGTATTTCTCGTAGAATTATGCTAGAAACGACCATCCGATTAAATATATTAAATGCATTAAACAGACTTTAAAATTATTAGAAAGGAACGAAAAGTTATTAGTAATGTAAACGTATAAGATATAAACACTGGACACTCAGCAGGTAGCAGTGACATGTGATTGGTTCTGTTGCAGGAAAGCGATCGCTGTTCAATAATCAAAGGGGTGTCTGGGAATAGTACAGAATAATAGAGATATGTTTCATAATGAAGAAAGTGTTATCCTTCTGCCTTCACCTGACTAATGTTTAATTCCATTTTGCATGTACAAAATCTCAGATTGATCAGTATTGTTGTCAACGAAAAAAAAAAAAAAACTGAAACAAAAGATGTCCACCAAGGCTCCGAATGAATGCGAACGGACAGAGCATGTTCCAGCGTGGTGCGATAACCCTTTGAGAAAAAAGGGGGAGCTGGTGTACCGAAGAGGGGAGCAAATAAATGGGGGGCGACGTTTCGAGCGAAGGCTCTTCTCCAGACTAGATGGATGGAAGGTGGAGGACGTCGGGAAACATATTGTATATATCGCAGAGCCCGCTAGGGGGCGAACACGAGATCCGTGTTAGAGGGCGACATGTTACAACACGTGCCGACAAACTAGAATCCTAAAATGAGTCTTTCATTTAGGCCTCCAGGATGAGTCGAGTTGACGTGGTAGATAGGGCGGCTTTCTTCTCGTTTACGGGAATTTTACGGGAATTTACGGGAATTTTCCCGTAAACAGGAAGAAAGCCGCCTTATCTACACGTCAACTCGACTCATCCCGGAGGCCTAAATGAAAGACTCATTTTAGGATTCTAGTTTGTCGGCACGTGTTGTAACATGGCGCCCTCTTACACGGATCTCGTGTTAGCCCCCTAGCGGGCTGGGCGATATACAGGGTGTCCCAGAAAACGTGTCATTGAATTATAATAAAAAAACTACACCACCTAGACTCATGCGGTCAACGGCGTTTGTTCTTACTGGGTTTTTGCCACCTCTCATGTGAATGTTGTGTAACGTAAGCTTAATTATGCAAATTTTTGAGAGCTTAAGTCGGAAATTTGCCCGGTAAAGGTCACTTTTTTACCCCACCAATGTGAAGAGCGTGTCTAATTTAGTCAAATTAATGATAATTGACAGGGATGTTCAGGAGCTATCATCATGCTCTACGGAGGTCGCACAGAATAGCGCACGATGAATTTTTCAGCGCAATCTTTGTCAGTCCGACGAAAGGAGGTTGGAAACCCAGCCCTCCCCGACATCGCAGAAAGAGATAACACAGGCACAGCTTATCACGTCCGACTTTCGCTGGGATAATGCTTTCCCTCTCCCAATTTTAGGAACTGTTACTTTTTCTACTATCACTCTGGGGACTGGCTTGGGAACCTCCTTTCGTCGCACTGAGAGCGATTGCGCTCAAAAAGTCATCGCGCGCTATGGTGCGGTGCCCCGAAAAGCATGATATTCGGCTATTTTTTCCGATGGGATAGCTCATGAATATCACTGTGAATAATCATGAATTTGAGTGAATTCGGCGCGCTCTTCATATTGGTAGGGTAAAAAAGTGACATTTACTTGGCAAATTTCCGAGTTCAGTTCGCAAATACAGGGTGTTTCAAAAAACGTGTCATTCAGACTTTATAAAAAAACGGGGCGCCGGAAAAATACGGGGTAAACGGCATTTGTGTGGCAACTGAATTTGCCACCTTGAAAAATATTTTCATTTGATTTTAATTGAAATAAATTGAATTTCTTTAATTGAACTCCAAAATTTCCCAAGTCAACCTAACGTTTTTTTTACAGAATTAGGGAGCCCGTGGCGAACTTAGTCAGATCCACTAAGAAATCCGCTCGATATTGCAAATGGAACTGCCCAAAAAAAGTCCCGAAATTGAGGCTTCAAAGTTTCGGGTATTCAACGGCGCACCAAATCAGACGCAAATATTCGTGGAGAGGAGGACATGCTCCTGCCCCCATGAAAGATAGAAGGTCGAAAAAACATAGGGCGGGAAAAAAGAGGCGGAATCATTTTTGTTTGCCGCTTATCAACGTATGGTGGAATGTCACCTGCCTTGTTATCTGCGCGTCTTGTGCTGCACGCCGGTCCGGCGATAAACTGTTCTAGCTTCATGGGGGCAGGAGCATGTCCTGCCCTCCGCGCATTTTTCCGACTGATTTGGTGCGCTGTTGAATACCCGAAACTCTGAAGCCTCAACTTCGGGACTTTTTTTGGGCAGTACCCTTTGCAATATCGAGCGGATTTCTTGGTGGATCTGACCAAGTTCGCTACAGGCTCTCTAATTCTGTAAAAAAAACGTTAGGTTGACTTGGAAAATTTTGGAGTTCAATTAAAGAAATTCAATTTATGTTAATTAAAATCAAATTAAAATATTTTTGCAAGATGGCAAATTCAGTTGCCACACAAGTGCCCTTTACCCCGTATATTTCCGTTGCCCCGTTTTTTATAAAGTCCGAATGACACGTTTTTTGAAACACCCTGTATTTACATAATTAAACTTGGAGTACATGACATTCACATTAGGTGGTGGCAAAACCTAATAAGAACAAATACCGTTAACCGCATGGTTGTAGGTGGCGTAGTTTTTTTTATTATAATTCAATGACACGTTTTCTGGGACACCCTGTATACAACATGTTTGCCGACGTCCTCCACATTCCGTCCACCTAGTCTGAAGAAGAGCCTTCGCTCGAAACGCCCCCCCCCCCATTTATTTGCTCCCCTCTTCGGTACACCGGTCCCCCCTATTTTTCTCTCTGTGTACGCGTACCTGGCAGCCATTTTGGTTTTGCGGTAACCCGTTCCCGACATGGAGAGGGAAAAACCTGCGGCGCCATTTTGGCTTTCAATTTTTTTTCCACTAATCTGTATAATTCACTAAAACTTCGCTTTCACGTTCTAAAAAGAACATTCAGCTTTTCATATTTTTTTTCACTAATCCTGCTTTGAGTTTGTCCCTAATGCCTGAATTGGGCACAAGAGCAGTATACAGATACAGGAGCATTTTGTGAATATGGGTGTAATTGCTCTCATGCCAAATAGTGGCTGAATAAATAAAACAAAAGTGTCCAAGTGTTGCCGGTAGCAGCAAAAATCGTTGTTCTGGTTCAATCCAGAGCCGTTTAATAAAACGGAGTCTGGCCATTGTGGTGTGTCCCCCATAAAGGCTGGACCTGCCGTTCACCGTTGCGGGCCTCTTATTGGTTCGCTTTTTACTGCGGTGGCCGCCATGACACCTCACTGCCACCCAAAATGGCGCCGAACACAAATGCGGAAAAGTCGGAATTTCGTGAAATGCTTTTCTTCCAGACACTATAATGATTTCGAGCTGCAGATCTACATCCTCTTATAAGTTCCACGAAAACCCAGTTTGAACTTATGCTCCTCTGTCGATATTTAACTGAGAATATAACACCTTTTGTCGTCGGTGTTAGGCCTAGTGAACACGGCGATTACGACAAAATAATATTAAGAAGGGCACTGTGCTGTACAATTTTGAATTTAATTACTGATTTTTTTTTTAAATTACGAACATGCTTGCATTTTTTTATTTTAACTACTCGTGTTGTTTAATTCAAAAAATCGTGCCAACAACAGGGTGTGTACCAGGTGGTAGTTCTGCCGGCAGTAGAACAATAAATAGCCGACGACAATTCCCGACGTGTCTTCCACTCGCCTATAGGTGGCGTTCATCTATATGGCGCAAAAATCCACTAGCATTGTAAATTGCAAGAAGTATCCCTTTCAATCCAATCCAATCCACCTCCCACCCAAAATGGCGCCGCCCATGTACGTTGTCGCGATAGATAGTAAGGATCCGATTATCGATAGCGCCCGGTATTTCAAGACGTCCGTGGTCAGGGAGCTCAAAAAGTGGGTGGAGCATCAGGTATAGGCAGTTCCCGTTCATGGCTGGACTCCCTTTTAGTAGACGGCTCTGGTTCAATGGCCATTGGTTCCAATCATCATTAAAGACAGTGACATCTTGTGACAGGGACAATAGTCTGTTCCACAAGTGGCGCTTGCGCATTCGCGGCGCCATCATCCCATAGGCCATAGCGGTGCATAGCCCGTTCCGTATGATGAGATGCCTCTACAGCACTGGCTACGGAACTGACTACATTGGCTTACATTGGCCATACATTGGCTATACATCAGAGAAAGCAAACGGAACCTTATGCATTTCCGTTACGTTTCCGTTTCGGGTTTTCGTACCGACCCACCCCCTCGTTGTTTTCATTCTGTTTTTTTTTAGTAAGCTTTGAGGCCGTGAGATAGTACCTCTGAAATCCTTCTGAATACCTCTGAATACCTTCTGAAATCTATTTTGAGGACGTTAGGGACACTTGCACATCACACTTTTTTTTTCAAAAATATACATGGTGTCTTTTTTTAGGCAATGCAGATTTTTCATTAAAAAAACTATAAGGGATATAGACATTCTGTTTTCACTACTATCATCTCTGGGCCGGCGGACGTTCTTGACCATATGTTGCTTCGTCGACTAATTACCTAAAAATCGTTAATCAACTTTTTTAATTATAAAAGCTACGAAGTTGTCCCAATGAAAACATCTGTTCCTTTAGGTCACCTGATATCGTAGCCGTTTTCAGAACAAAAATCCGTTCGATAGATCGCCCGCAAAAAATTCGTGAAGGAACGGCATTTTTTTCTTTATTTTGTCCATTGCGCTTCTTAGAAGACGCGTCTTTCCTTCACCCCCAATGTGAGAGGGAGAAAGAGCACACTATCGCCTCTCGCGTCCTGGAAAAAGATTAAAAGGAAACAAAAAAAATCAACCCAAGATAAGGCCAATTCCGATAGAGTCACCCGATACATTTGTTTTTGTTTTGTTTCCGCAAGTTAAAGCTCATCTTCGACGCATGAGGCGGCACTCCTTTCCCCTCTCACGTTGGGGATGAAGGAAATACGCGTCTGCGAAGAAGCGCAATGAACAAAATAAAGAAAAAAAAATGGCTTTCCTTCACTAATTTTTTGCGGGCGATCTATCGAACGGATTTTTGTTCGGAAAACGGCTACGATATCATTGGGACAACTTTGTAGCTTTTATAATTAAAAAGTTAATTATTGAAAGTTAATTAAGACATTGCCTTTGGACTCTGCTAATGCCCTCCTAGGGAGTGCCCTTTAGCACATGCTATATTGCAATTGATTTCATCTTGCAAAAAGTGTTATATATATATATATATTTTTAATATATTCACAGTTAGCTGGGGCACCCTGCATATGATTTCTTTGAACTGCTAATACGAACTGGTTTTCACGACTATTACTCAGGCTTGCAACTTAGAATTTATAAGAACTATGCTTCTTCCATGTACTATACACTGTTTATTTCTATGCTCCAGTATAATTGTTTATTTTACCTTCAGTTCCCCACTTAATTTTAGTTTGATTCATTCAGCTTGATTTCGTAGATTTATGAAAATAATACGGCAGAGGATTGTAATAATTCGGGTCCTACAGTACCTGAATTATTACCGTAAACCATTTTCGTTTCCGTTTCTGCTTCAAGTATTCTGAGTGTGCGATATCCGAAGCGAATTTTTACTGAATCGTTTTTGCTCAAACGGTTCGCGAACGGTTTTGCCACGACCGAATCAGTTGATTACGTTCTGAGTCACTTCCTCTTATCAGTGGTCACCTACCAAACCGTTCGCTAACCGTTTCGAAGAAGAACGATTCACTAAAACTCTCTAGTTAATGTTTCTGTTACCGTTACCTGCTATCAGTGATGGCCAGTAGTTAACTACATGTAGTTAAACTACTAGTTAAACTACCTGATCGTAGTTAAAAAGTAGTTATGAACTACTTGGAGAAATGTAGTCTGCAACTACTAGTTAAACTACTATTTCGAGTAGTTAACTACAGTAGTTAGGTTACCGCAGGCGCCAACTACTTCCGATTTTGCCGCAAGCTTTACGGCACGATTGTGCTTCGAATTTTTACCTCGAGCTACTTCTTTGATGAGAAAGGAGGTGCAGAGCAAATGTGCCGTGCATGTGTACTAAATCTTCACTTGTATCACTGCTTGTGATTCATATTTAGGTGTCTAAGAATGCTATAGAATGGGATTGGTGTTGATGGACAACGTTAAGTTAAGTAGTTATAGATGTAGTTAAACTACATTGCAGTAGTTAAAGAAGTAGTTTTAACTACCTCCCCTGAAAAGTAGTTGGACTACTAGTTAAACTACTCAGTTGCAAAGTAGTTAGTAGTTATAGTTAAACTACTGTAGAAGTAGTTAGTGGCCATCACTGCCTGCTATATTTCCGGTATAATACACCCATTTCCATTCCTGTTACCTTTCTCCGCGTCTAGAAGAAACAGCCCAACGCGTTTCTTCTCTTCAAACTACCAGTGAGCATCAAGCGTAACGGCCGTGAAATAAAAGCTAGCCGACGCCTCAAATCGCTTCCTGCACGATTGCATGATTGCACAGCTGTGTCTTTTTTAATGAAATAGTTAATGACGACACGCTCAGTGATCAGGTACTCGTTCCGCTTTCATACGTTTCATCGCTCCTGGAGCATACTTATTCAGAAAGTCCGCATACCTCGGTGTACATGTAAAACATTCTAAGACTCGAGTAGCTTGATGGGCTTGTTGGTACATGACTCAGAGAACAAGGACCAGTCAAAAACAGGGACAACGACACAAGAAGACACACAAACAGGTTGCTCCACTATCAACAAGTTTTTACTGGACTACACAAGCACATTTATAACCAATGGTATAGAGGGGAAAAAAGGGGGCAAAAACGGAACACACGTGTTTTTATGGCCCCCACGTGTGTTCCGTTTTTGCCCCCTTTTTTCCCCTCTATACCATTGGTTATAAATGTGCTTGTGTAGTCCAGTAAAACCTTGTTGATAGGGGAGCCTCTGTTTGTGTGTCTTCTTGTGTCGTTGTCCCTGTTTTTGACTGCTCCTTGTTCTCTGATTCCTAGACTCATTTACTGTAATTTAATTTCACGCGTATTACCCGTGGATTATGCGCGATTTTTTTTCGTCTCACGGGCGCTCTGCGGCTTATCGACCGGTGCGGCTTATCTGATGACTATTTTGCCCTGGTATTTTTCCCACACGCCAGTCTTAACGAAAGTGTCTCTGGAACAGCACCGCCCTGCCAATGCACGAGCAATGCGTAACAGGTGCGCGTCCATCCCTGGGCCGCGTATAGACTGACCTTCCTGATGCCTTCCTCCAAGCAACTTTAACGAAAGTGCACTGTAAACTTTTTCACACCTTTAAAGGTGTGCGCTGTGAACATTCAACCTGGTTGGGTAACATTGCATCTCCAGGATGATATTTTACAAAATTTGGAAAGCATCAGTAAAGATCAAGTGTCAGTGCAAATCTTGCTTTCATTATGTCTTGGATATCGTCGGTACGAGCTAATGCATATATGCATCGCTATCGATGATCGAGCACGCGCAAGTGTCTACAATACTGTTGAACAATGTTGAGATGTTGCAAGACTGAATTTTCGAAGGACAGACAACGCTCGAGTAAAGAAAATTTGTGCGAAACCGTGCCCCATTATGATGTTACCAGAATTACACCTAAAAAGGCGTGCGCCATGCACGTTGCTACACCTTTAAAGCTCGGAAAAGATTTAGAGTGTGGTGACAGGAATTCGTGTCTTCTGGAAGACCACTGGCCCGCCGGTCCATAAAAACACACAGCGACGGCACAATCCGATCATGGTTGAACACTATAGAACTGACCATCTTTGTTGTACACAATGCCGATCCTGGAGTGTGGACCGCAGGGTTTATATGGCCTTCTCCGTGGTCTCCTTTGTCGCACAAATCAATTGCGTTGTATTGCCCGCGGCTTATCTGCGAGTGCACGTTTATCTGTCGGAAAATTTTCAAAACGTCCCCAAAAAACGATTCCTGCGGCTTATCTGCGGTGCGGCTTGTACGCGTGAAATTACGGAATGCTGCGAACCTCGAGACACTGTAACTACCTTTCCCACGCCACTTGTTACGGTGTTTCGTTTAATACCGTGTTAGTGCCGCGAAGCGACTGTGGCTATAAGCGGCGTAAAGATGTGGGCAGATGGAGAGAGGACAGCAAGAAGGAGTGGATGACAGGAGGGTTAGTATGCGTCCTTGGCCGACTTCAGGGGAAACTGCCGACATTCGTCTGGAAGGTATTCGGGAAACCCAGGGAAAACCTGAGACGGCGCAGCCGGTGACAGGATTCGAACCCACCACCTCCAAATCTACCACCTTGACCTAGTCTACCACTAACGACCGGGTTCGCCTTAACCGTGGCTCGACTATGCCGCTGGTTTTTTTACAGCTAACCATGCCGCAGGAATGCTGATTCTATTTTCATTTTCCCTACGTCAGCAGATGTGTATATGCTTGTTTTAAAGAGTGTTGTTAAACGGTAGGAGCAACTTATTTTCAGTGAACCCTCATTAATATGACCCCCGATAATCTGACATACGCGCTTTACGACCATACTGCTGGGGAACAATGCAGTGAAACCTCTGCAAATCCCCCCCCCCCCGTTAATATGACAATTCCGGGATTTTCGGGAACGACCATGGTCATAATGACGAGGGGTTCACTATATTTACACACGGTAAACAAAACTTTCGTGTACTAGACTGCACTTCTTCGAGTTATAAAAATACATAGGTTACAGATCAGGTTACACATTTTTGTAACTTGAAGTAGTGCAGTCTCATGCACGAAAGTCTCGTTTACCATGTGTAAATAAATATGTTGCTCCTGCCGTTTAATATCACTCTTTGAGATACTCACCACCGGCAACTTGACATCGCTTTTTTTTTCTTTTTGCTTTCGTGTCTTCATGTTTCTTTTATTAAGGAAATACTCCCGACTATAATGGCACACAAGTTGAGCCAATCAAATATGATATTTATAGATTAACAACTTTCTCGATATTCATTTATAATTTCCTTTTTTTTTCAGATCCTATCGTCATCATGAAATAAAGTTGTTGTTTCTATTCTGCCACTGGCGTTTTCCTTCACAAATGAAATTTGCTAATGTTATAATACTCAAAAAGAATCGTGACCCAAATGTGCTTGGAAATTATAGGCCTCCACCTCTGCTCTGAATCTTTTCATAACGTCTTCAAATCCTCGTTCACAAAAATGCGGCATGATAACAGGTGCGGAATTCGGCTTGCGAAAGTGGCGGTCAACTGAAATAGTCCTCCCTTTATTAGAAGGAACAAACTATTAGCAAATTCTAACATGAAAAGAGAGTTATACACAGCGATAATTTGTATTGAGTTCACCAAGTCCATTGATTTTCTTGAATGTTCGGAGTTGCTCGGCAAATTAGAAAACTATTGCGGTACCCAGTACTTCCGTTTTCAATTCATTTCATTTCATTTCATTTATTATTACCTTAAGCACCCCTACTAGGGTACTTTCCGAGACATATTGAAAGGTACTGTAGAAAAGTAGAACCGCTATCTCGGAAAAGTTATCTTTTCGATAGCATGAGCCCTGGGTACTGTTACGTCACAATTTTCGTCACAACTGCGCTAATAGTTGTTTTTTTTAAGTAAAAATTGAAACGCACAGGCAACACGCTAAGGTACAGGCAGCGAAACTCTTATACCGGCCTCTACGTCTTCACAATGACTCCACGACAGAGGCCGCCAGCGCCATCCATCCGTTGCACGGAATACTACGATTGTAAATAAATGATATCAGCGATGACGTCAGCGGTATGAATAATAAGCAGTGCATAATTATCCACGGAGCGTTTATATTCGCCCAGTTTGCTTGCGTACTATTCCGAACAACGGTAACGGACTCTCGAAAGCCCGTTGGCTTACGAGTCTAATCAAACTTTCCCTTTGGCAACAACACCAGACGAGAATAGAGAGAGAGAGAGAGAAGGCTAGAATTAACGGGAACCGTTCGCACTCTTTCACCCCAGCGATTGCTGTCGGGTCCATCCAGAGCCATTTATAGGGAGAGTTTGGCCATTAGGAGGAGCCTAAATCAAAGTTCGTCGTACGACGTCACGGCTGAACGACCTGCCTCGTCGTGCTCCATTGTTATGCAGTCGTCAACCGGTGGCAGACGCCATATTGATGCTGATCGTTGTTTACGATCCAAGGAGAGAAGACATGCGCCGCGTATTTCTTGCTTCCAAAGTCTTTCGTCCTTGAACTCTTTCAGTTCGGCAACAAAGCCCCCCTTAACTCTGGCGCCAGTGGGTCATAAGCCGGTTATTCCTGTAGATTACATTCAGCGCGACCACGAAGCTGTCGACCACCTGGTGGTAGGGTTGCCACCTTTCGGAGTGAATAATACCGGCTGAGGAAGAGGAGGTGGAATAGAGGGAAAGGAGGAACGGCTCGTGGGAAAGGGGAAGTGGATGAGGAACGTTCTAGCTGGCTCGACACAACCACGAACAGCTTTGCACAACCACTGCTCTTGTACCCTCCGAACACAAGACGTAATGAATAACAATGAATAATAATAATAATAATGAATAACTAAGAAAACGATTGGTGACTGCGGAGTTTGCTCTGTGCTCCAGATTTATTCAAGCTGTAGTGGAATGTTGAAGGAAAAACCCCGTAAAACCCTTATGGAAGATCTTGAGCCACAAATACCGGCAAAAGGCTGCCGGTATCATCTTCCTAACCGCAACCGGCAGAGGAAGCAAATAACCGGCCGTGCGGTATAATACCGGCTGTAATAAATAGATAAATGTAAATAATAGATGGCTGGTAAGTGGATCCCGCTCGGATTCAGGCTTTTTGGGCGGCGCAACGATGACTGTGACGTCAAAATGGGCTCGACCCACGAGGCGGCAAAGGATCAAATTATGGCCAAACTCTCCCTATAAATGGCTCTGGGTCCACCTGATACATTAAGATTGCGCCCGCGGAGAGGAAAGAATCCGCACGTCTGCGCATGCGCGGTGGATGGATGGTGGATGGATGAATAGTCGCTTTTCTGGATTGCAGCGTCATGCATAGCGCTGGAGTTAGGGATGCGCCATGGGATGCGGCTGTTTTCACCGCGCACATTATGCGCGGTTTCTTTTATGACATCCGTTCGAACAACAACAATAATAACAACTTTATTACGAGATGATGATGAATTTCAGCTCCATGATCATTGTTTTTTACGAATGCAATTCCAAAATTTGTTCAGTTAAGGTCACTTTTTTTGGCACCATAAGAATTATGTGTAAAGCAACGGGAATTACACGTGGTTGGACATACACTCTTAGAAATGAACTTCACCGCATAGCACGCTCCTAGCCAACCATTATCTCGAATGACAACGTTCTTTCCCCTGATTTGTTGAAAACGGGAGGCGTACGCCAATTTTGTGACAATTATGAACTGCATAAGTGTCACAAAAAAGGCGTACGCCCCCCGTTTTCAGCAAATCAGAGGAGAGAACATTGTCATTTGAGATGATGGTTGGCTTAGGAGCGTGCTATGCGGTGAAGTTCATTTTTAAGAGTGTACAGCCCCGGGTTCAATGTCTCCCCGCGATTCCAGGCTCAAGGACTTTCAAAGCTGGCAGGTTGCACGGTTGCATTTGCGCGGCGAAGAACGTTGACTCTGCCACCTTATGGCGCACACGTCGGGTATAGACGGAAATGTGTGCGCTACCTCGCAATGTGAAACTCAGAAAGCGTACAAAGCGGTTGTCTGTGAAGCGTCCTGTCTTCCTTCCACATCATGTCTACGTTTGATCAAACCAACTCGCTCGCATTAGTGCTCCTGCAGCTTTCGTTTTCTTTCCGTCGCAGAAATGTTGGTCCAGACGCTCATACATTCATCCTTTATGTATCTATTTACTTTAAAGATAACATAAACTACTTGAATGGGATACAACAAACAAGTGCCTGGTTACAGGGAACGTGTTGCGTGCAGCAGAATTAATGTGACATTCTTTTTCCATCGGCCCTTGACGCACACTAAAACCCACCCACCCTGTCCCCCATTCCATCTTCTTCCACACCCTTCCGCCAACAACAGAATTTCCAGCCCCCTTTATACCCCCACACTCTTAGAAATGAACTTCACCACATAGCACGCTCCTAGCCAACCACCATCCCGAATGACAACGTTCTCGGCCCTGACTTGCTGAAAACGGGAGGAGGAGCCTATTTTGTGCCATTATGCGCGGCACAAAATAGGCTCCTCCTCCCGTTTTCAACAAATCTAAGGCGAGAACGTTGTCATTCGGGGTGATGGTTGGCTAGGAGCGTGCTATGTAGTGAAGTTCATTTTTAAGAGTGCACTTTGCAGCTATCGATCTAATAAATAATCTCACAACTAGCTTAGTGGCACATGTCAATAGACCTATACCTGTTTGTAAACAAATGACGTCATAGTGTTCGACGGAGCCACGAATTTGGTAGAGTTGAACTACGTTCAAAGCTAGTAGCGAACAAGGTCGCGCCCGAAAGCCACGGTCTTGGAGGGTTACGATCTTCACTGAAGAGGGACGAGACCTTTGGTCCTGCTTTTCTTTCAATAGGGGGCAGCGAACAAAAGCCCATTCGTGGAACTCAGTCTCACTTTGCCATCTGTTTCGGTTTTGGTCTGTCTACCAAAGTCACGATGACGTTTCTCGGGTAGAGGTTTATTCGAAATGCATACAGTTATCACAGGCGTTGACAACCCCAAGCAGGAGGTGCATCGTAATCACCGGAAAGGAATTAACGAGGTTCACTTAAGGTCCGTTTCTCAGCTAGAGCTAAATGAGCACGTAGTGATTAGCCGTTTGCATTTCTTCAGTGACTGGTCATAGTAGGTGCGTTGCAGAAAAAGATGACATCGTTGGTGCACAGCTGATTCCTGCTAGAGCCCACGCCGACATCTTGGCCAGTCCCGCCATGACGAAAGCTTTATGTTCGTTTGGTTGTTTTGGGGGCCGGAAACAGGGGAAACATTGCATTCCTGTGTTCACACGTGTTGATCTTGGCCTACAGCTCCGAGACATCAGCTTCGCTTCCTGTTTAACCCAGAAATGAGCTAACTCCGTATTACAAACATACGACGCACGGATACAAGAATGGCCAGATAAACGATATAACTGATGTTCTGAGGCTGGAACAACATAGAAGGGACAATCATCTCATCATCTCAATTCATCTTTCATCGTTACTTTCTTAGGCAACTTGAGGCCTTGTATGTGATTGTCCTTTCTATGTTGTTCCAGCCTCTGAACATCAGTTATCTCATGTTCAATAATTGCCGCTTGCGTCGATCCCTGTCGTATGAATGTGTGTATGAGTGTGCAAAAATGTAAGAGTGAAAGGAGGATGAGTGAGAGAGAGTGACTGGTTGTCCCTTCAGATGAAGCACCCTGAAAGTCGCTGAGAAGGCGTGTTAGTTTAGCTGAATTGGTAGAGCCCTGGACCGGTAATCCAGAAGATGTGGGTTCGAGTCCTACAGCTGGCTAACCTTTTCAGTGACTTTCATCTTTCATCAGATAAACAAGCCCACTGTGACATATGCGCAGAGGAGCAGGATGCAGAAGCCTACTCGGGCGGTTAATGACTTCGTATACGGGTCAGCAACATATAGTGTTTCCCGTATTGCAATTTTGAATAAATATTGAGTACACGCAAAAAAACATGCGCATCCGTAAGCATTTGTTGTTTACGATCGTACCTCTACTACCAACACCCAGGATCGCTCGCGCCTCACGATGATAGCCGTGCCGATAGGTCTGATTTGGTGTTCTCGCTGGTTTTGGCTTCCAGTGTATATTTACCTTGAATAGCGTGTGTGAAGTCACCACTAACAACGCATTTTTCGTCAAGCGGGACGGCAAAACTGCATTGCATAATTTACATACACATTGCATTAAATTTACGTACAATTTCAAATTTGGGGTGTATGTTGTGTGCGTTTTTGTCGGTATTCTTTTAACTATAGTCAACCCTGTTATTATGCTTGTTAACTATAATTTCACCACGTGTGATATATTTTTTGGTCTGTTGTTATGCCGACAGCACCGTTACTGGGATTACATCCTCGTCAAGAGGCTAGTACTGCCGCTTTTTGGCTCGTTCCCTGTGCACACCCTTGTAACTTAGAAGTTACTTAGAAGTAACTGACAATTGTTAGTTGCAAGTCATTGCCGATGTGTTGTGTATATGTGCATATGGTGTTCCTGCATGGTAGTGTCGCTACCTTACTTATTTCAAAGAGTGTAGTATTCTGCGTGTTAGCCCCCGTCCCCCCCCCACACGCACACACTACCACCGCACCCACCTCCTGTAATGATCTGCTTTGAGGGGTACTCGCAAATAAACAAAAAATATTACGCAAACTGGGTACTCCCTCAGGGCGCGTTGGTCATTTTACACAGTATTGACCTGGCAACCCTGTCTTCATGCTCAATTCATTGTCTTGTGGAACCTACACTACCGCGTAACAACTAACTGGAGATACAACCTCTGAGGTGGTCAGACCTGACGAGGGAACCCGTACTGGTTTGTCGTTTAAAATGACTTCGTCAATTATGTCATTAGTCGGCTCTAGTTTTAATGTTCAACAATTTTTTTCTGTTTCAATAATGGCGAAAGCTTATCAATTTCAAATTTATTTTCCAGCTGCAGGGTGGCGTCTGTTGTGTTTCGCACATACTTTAAGCGGTATTATGAAATCAAACAACTCAGGCAAAATTACTGAAAAAAAAAGAAGAAAGTAAAAAAAAAACCCTGAGAATTCCGGGTGTAGCAGGCTTACCTATTTCTGTCGTCCTTGTTTGAACCCCGCCCCGACTAGTTCGCGTTGTCTACGCCGTATCATGTCTCCGCTAATTCAAGAGTATTTGTGGCAGGATCTGTTCCATAATATTCACTCTTCCATGACAGGGTCACACTGTAAGAAAAAAAAAAATCAGTAATTTTACACAAAACTGACTGCTAACTGCGTTGCCGGCAGTAAAGTGTGCCGTAACGTCGTTATTGCAAAAACAATTCGTTTGGTGTGCACACTGCACAGCTCCCATAAGCGAAAAGAAAGCCACTTGCATTAAACGGTCACATTAAACTGCGAAAGCTCAGTCCGTAACTCTGCAACATGCACACCAAACGGAGTTTGTGCAGCACATATGTTACGGCGCACATGCCGGCAACAGAGTTAGCAGTGACTTGTACAGTTCTGTAGTACTGTAGTACAGTACTTGTAGTACTTTTTCTTACAGTGTACTGACGCAATAAAACACATTTTTCTCAAATTCTTCCCAGAAATACATTTAGGGCACCGACGCGTCAAAAGGCAGTTAATTTCATTTCTTCTCACGGAATGTGAGATGTCCTTGACACTCCATGGTAAATAAGCCTAAGCGTTGGGTGGACACTTAACGACAAGACGGCCTCTTCAGCATCTTGGGTAAACATGGAAGAGTTCCAAGGGCGACCAGGAGCGCCGTCTTGCTTCCGCGTCACGATTGCTAGCGTCACGATGCCATCTATTGAGAGCACTCGGAAACGTTGCTTTGGCAGCCTCGAGCTGACCTTGACATCCTCGGGACGCCGTGTGGATTATCGTACGCTGGACCTTTTTCACATACGCGTCGTATCCTACCAGCTCACCAAGGAACCATGCTCGGCGCGCGTCAAAACAAGTCCACGTGGGTAGCACAAAGGACCAAAACCCAGGTCGCCCAAACTCACCTCGGAAAAGCATGGAACGAAGAAGGCCGTCACTAGATACCCCACTGTTGCCGTTCCGGATCACTTCAGCGCGCTAAGTTTAGCGGCAAAATGTTTTTGTTGTTTCTGCGAATGAATCTAGTCTTTATATGTCCAAATAAAACGCGTATAACAACTTTCTGTGTCGTGTTTCACTTTTTGGTCCCGTTTTTAAACGTGTTGAGCGATCGGAAGGATCTAGTGCACGGCTGCGTGCATCACATAGCGTACCTGTCGTACCAGGCGCCGCAGGCGCTGCAGTCGTCCATTTCTCCTTCAATGACTTGGCCTGGCTTGGATTGTGCTTCAACTGGATCTTTAGCGCGCTACAATCAAATGGTGGTAACAATGGGGTATCTAAGGGCGGCCTCCGGCATTGCACGCATCGGGATAGGAACAAATACATGGGAAAATGGCGACCTTGGGGGACCTGCCAAAACCGGTCCGGAGTGGGGCACACAAGCTCGCGCCCTTCGCGCGGTCTCCCCACTTGGTCCCCACTTCTGTCGTCCCCATACCGTGCCATCTAGTGAAGACGGAGATAATTCTCTCCGGCGCCTCAAGGTCATACGCATGCGCGTAGGTCATGGTGAAAAAGGTCCTATTTTTATCTCACTTGGAGCGTTATGTTAGCCGTCTTTGATCCTCAAATGGAGATGGCGCTGGTGTGCTGCGGAAACCAGAGCCGTATATTAAGTCTGGCCATTAATGGGTCATGCCTATACCTGAAGCTCCACCCACTTTTTCAGCTTTCCGACCAATGAAGTCTTGAAATATGGGGCGCTATCAATCAGCCTATCCTCACTATTTTCCCCCCTATCCAACATGGGCAGCGCCATTTTGGGTGGCAAGTGGATTGGATGGGATTGAAATGGATACCACTCGCAATCTGCAAAAGTAGTGAATTGTTGGTGCAAATTTGATAAGCGCCACCTAGGGAGCGTAAAGCACGTCGGGAATTGTCGTCTGCTTCCGTCGTTGTGCCGCTGCCGGCAGAACCACCTGCTGGGACACGTTCTGTTGTCGGTATGATTTTTAAACAAATCTACATGAATAGTTGGAATATAAGAGGCAAGAATGTTTATATCCATGAAATCCAGCTGTTAAATATAAGATTGTACAGCACAGCGCCGTTTTTGTTATGATTTCGTTGTGATCGCCGTGTTCACTAGGCCTAACACCGGCGAAAAAACGTATTATTTTCAGTTAGATATCGATGGATGAGCATATGTTGAAACTGATTTCCGAGAAATTTATATTAGGATGTACATTTGGGCAGCGTAAAATCAGATTAGCCTGTAAAAATTTTTTGTCACGAAATCCCCGCTTCACTGTGTTTGTTTTCGTCGCCATTTTGGCTGGCAGTATGGTGTCATGGCGACCCCCTTGGTAAAAAGCAAACCAATCAGTGGAACGAAACTGTGATTGACAGGTCGAGCCTCTTTTTGTGACTCCTCCCAATGGCCAGACTCCCTTTTAATATACGGCTCTGGCGGAAACTAACGTCACTGGATGATCCTACATCCAGTGCCTTTAGCGGAAACGAGATGGCGCTCCTGCTCGCCATTGGAACTCAGTGTCGCTACCCTGAAGTGAAGTTTATTGAATGACTCTAAGTCAACCGTTTCAGGAGACCAGTGGGAGGAAAGCCGAAACGCGTTTAGGAAAGCTAAATGGGGAAAGGAGGACGGGAAAGCTTTACGCTTTTTCGCTTCCTTTTCCCGCTCTCTCTTTCGTTCGGGCGGGCATAAATTAACAATGACGCAATAGGCGAATCTCGTCCGTTTTATGTTGGTATGACAGGAATACTGAGGTGACCCCAAGTTCTATTTTGATTGCTTCGGTACTTTGTTTGCCGAATAAGCTGTGATCATGAAAAAGCGGAAGAACGTTGATCACAGGTGACCTCACGTGCGCGGAACTCAAGACGCCCGAGACCTCTGTTGCGAACAGCTTTCCTTAACTTGGTGGCGGTGATGGAACTAATTGCTGTAGTCGACCACGTTCAAGCGGGCAAAGTCACGGCTATCGCTTTTTATCGTGTGTCCCGGGCCGACTTCACTGTGCCGACATTTGCCTTAAAGCGTCTGAAGAAAACGCGGAGCAAACACCCAGACAGCACACTCAGCTCCCGGATTCAAGGCAGGGTCACCCTTGGACACCTGACCATCACTTCCGCGGCGTGCAGGCATTTGTGCGATTTTGCGCCGACTCCAAGTTGGTGAACACAGTGTGACTGACAGTGTGTGTGTGAGTGACTGACTCACTGTCTTTGTCACTCATTGGTTTTATTGTAGATAGCCAGAATGAATTGTAGAAGGTTTGAATGCGGACGAAAGCGCAAACATCAAACTGGTACTGTGGTTTTGCTAGCTTCTCTGCTACAATTCTGCGTATACCAGTTCCACCTACATCAGTTAGATATGTGAATAACTTGTTTACTCCTCCACGACTTGTTCGTTAGTGTGTGTGTGTGGGGGGGGGGGGCTTACGCGGTATTCGGGACAAGAGTGGATCCCTGATCAACTTTGCACGTTTACGCTTTCTAAAGTTCAATTATTTTCGAATTATAGGTGATTCTTTGTATTTTTTTACGTGCGGACTAAACACGCGCGTATGCGGTGTTCGGGACAAGAGTGGAACCCTAAGCGCTACCCCCTTAGACTTGTTTATCGCCAGTCACACGGCAGCCTCCAATGACCATTGAAACTAACGCCGATTGAACATGTAACGTAGCGGCACGAGCCGTGTAAACTGAGAACCTGTCACGTAAAGCATTGGGTCCAATACTGTTTCAGAAATAGACACCGTCTGAGCTTGTTCAGAAAAAAAACTACGACACCTTACCGCTGCTCGGAAACCGGGTTGCGGAATGGGGTCACTCATTCCCTTCCAATTCCATTCCTTTCCATTCCTCGGAGCGGTAGTAGGTAAGTCGCAGGTAGCGTCCACGCTGATGAAGCGTTGTAGACCTACTACTTTCTGTCCACAAAATCGCTTTCTTCGCACGAACAGTGCTAGCAAGGTACACTTAAACAGGGCAAAATGAAATATTTTTACAGCATTTTTTACACAGACGGTGGTACTGCGTCTCCACACTGCAGTCGCAGTCTGAAGGCGGAATCACTTCTGCGGAAGACAATAGAGAAAGATTGCTCGTACACCGCTCAGAAATGGCGTAAAATATCGTCATAACAGAAGTACTGGCATGCTCTCCTTGCTTTATACCCCTGTCAGACGGGCGCACTTACGGCCTTAACGGTTAGGGCCTTAAGAACATACTGTCATTATCTTCCTGCAGGACGGTCAGCAATACGGCCTTTGCGACAAAACTGAGGTAGAAGGGCAACGGCGTTCCCGCAAGACAGTCTACGGAATTCCATCGAAACTGCCCAGGCCTCGTCACCAAGCACACCATAAAGAGGATTTAACACATTTAATTCAATTCGAAATAAAATGCTTTTTACCCGACGTAATGTTGTGATCCTTTCTTTTTTCGTGTTTTTCTGGCGTTTTTGCACTTTGCTTGGCTGTTTATCGCATCTGTACAAGTGTTACGTTTGTAGTCACACCCTCGAACCACTCCACGCGGCATCGCACCGTGTCGTCTGCATTGAAAACTCGGATGCCACACAAGAAAACTATCCAAAGCACTTAAAAGCAAATATAGTTTGCTGTTGTACTTCGAAAATACCAACAAAACGTTGTTTCCGTGTACTTTCAGTAAGAAGAAAATACATTAAACGTTCACAGACTTGTTTTTCGACATGGACATGATCGACAAAATGCCTTCACGGATAGCATCTGGCAGCTCCCCAGAGCTTAGGGCCGTATGTAACTTACGGCCATTTCTTAATGCCGTAACTTTAAGGGCCGTATATGTGCCCGTCTGACAGAGGTAATGACACATTTTGTAGAATTCCAGAACGATCCGTTGATTGGTATTGAGCCCGAATTCGCAAATACCTTCCCAAGCAGCACAATGTACCGAAAGTCGAGTGCAATAGGGGTGGACGGTATGTGTCTTATCAATGTTCTGTAGATTCACGAGTTTGTTCAAGGCCTTTCACCTACCCGTCCACCCCTATTGCATCGAGATGGCTGCACACGTTCGAGGCGCAGCAAACTTTAATTTTTTTAAAAAATGAACCGCTCAACCTTGTCCTCTGAAACAATACGTAATTGACTAGACAAAAGCTAAGAGAACACGCCAGTACCGATCTTATCATGATAGTTTACAGTGTTCACGTGTCTTGATAGCCTCGATAAGCCTTGATAACTCCGAGGTCACAGCAGTGTTCCAGTTAGTCCGCAGCACAAAGGCAATGTGTCGCGACACCATTGCACTGCGAGTAAGCAGGACTACATTTATTTTCCAATCCACCACCAATCGTATACAGGCACCGTTCTGCGTATGTTCCTCCTCCACTCCTCATGTTTCCGAGGTGCCTGTAAAGGGTTACATGTTGGGCGCTTGCTTAATCAGATATTCTAAAAGGTGCTATGAACACTACGAAGCTAGCCCGCCGACTGTGTCGGCTGCAAACGGCGATTTTAACTTGTTTGCTGGGACACCTTTCGTATAGACGAATCTGATAGATGAATATCTTCACTACATATAGCCGGAGGAGGAGGAGGAGTGTCGTTGGGAGGAACCCGATTAGGAACCCTGATTAGGCGGCATGTTTCTCGGGAAGGGAAAGGTGGTGGAGAGGAGGAGAGGAAAGGGTGAAGTGGAAGACCGAGCGGAATCCGCTCGGGGGGAGGATAGCTGCGTCCATGGGCCGACTTCAGGGGAACTGTGCCGGCATACGCCTATTACACATCTGAGGGAAACCCAGGAAAAACCCCAGACGGCACAGCCGGCCCGCGGATTCGAACCGCGGACCTCCCAGTCTCCAAGCGCACGCGTTACCGCTGCGCCACCGGAGCTGGTACATATAGCCAGCGGCTAGCCAGCCATCATCCCCAATGGCAACGTTCTCGCTCCTGATTTGTTGATAAGGGGAGGCGGTGCCTATTATGTGGAGCCGTTATGTACTGCATTATGGCTACAAAATAGGTGAAGCCTCCCGTTTTGAACAAGTCAACGACGAGAACGTTGTCATTCGGCATAATGGTTGGCTAGGAGCGTGCCATGTGGTGAAGTCGGCCCAGGACGCACATTCCCCCAGGGCGTCAGTCGTGACGTTGCCCACATTCGTGAGGCCGACCACCACCACTGCCACCATTTTAACACTGCAAAGCAGAACGTTATGTGTACGTCCGCGTTGCCCTCCGACTGAGTGCTAAAATTCTTCAGATGACGTAACAGTGCGGACAGAGGTATCTGGATGGCGGTACCTCCACCTCGCCCGTATACGAAAAATAAAGTGCGTTTTTGTATTAACGCTGCACAAGTTATGAAGGAGAAGAATTGCACAATAAATTGTAAATATGATTACCAAGCGTAGAAGAACAATACTATCTACACTCTACGCTCTTATCTACACTCTTACTACTCTTATCTATCATTATCAATCTACACTCTTAAAAATGAACCGCATAGCACGTTCCTAGCCCACCATAATCTCGAATGATATCGTAATCTGCCCTGATTTGTTGAAAACGGGAGGCGTACGCCTTTTCTGTGATGATTATGAACAGCATAAGTGTCACAGAAAAGGCGTACGCCTACCGTTTCCAACAAATGAGGGCAGATTACAATATCATTCGAGATGATGGTTGGCTAGGAGCGAGCCATGCGGTGAAGTTCATTTTTAAGAGTGTATTACACCCGTAACTAAATACCTGCATATAGAGTTCTTACTTCCTTTAATATGGAGCTACACATATGGCCTACTCCATTCCTGGCTTTATTCGGTGGACGACGCTAGGCCAGTCACCTTTAAGAAAACACAGCAGTTGCTGGCAGAGGACGACCGCGACGCTTACTTGGAATCCCAGCGTTTGACGAGCGTACACGTGACGCCAACTTTATGAAGAGCAGACGCCGCAGCGTGCGCGTGGGGCGCTAGCCGCGGCGCTCACAGGGACGACAGGACAACCGCGCTCCAACGTGTTAAAAAAGACGTTGAACGCGTGCTTACCATACGCCGTCGTCTGATTGCTAGGTGAAAATTTGCGAAATACAATATATGGACACTCCTTTTATGCATAATGTAAAACCCTGAGACTAGGGAACACGAAGGGACAGACACAAACACCGAGTTTTTTTAAGTCTTTTGAACACGTCATTTCAACAAGTCATTTGAGACTTCGTGTTTGTGTCTGTACCTTCGTGTTCCCGAGTCTCGGGGTTTTAGATTATGCATCATTTTCACCAGCTCGCTTGCTTCCTAGCCATTTTTTTCGTTGTCACTGTAATTATTACACATATTACTTTTTTTTTTCGGTTCTGTTCCGGTTCGGGTTCTAGAGTGTCATGAAAAATTTCGGTCGGGTTCAGGTAACGGTATATGGTTCGCGTTCGCATTGGGTTCGACTCCCTGATGCTCAGCATATGACTGTTAGAGGAGCAATGAACTGCACCAAGCGAGCCCGCCGACTGTGTCGGCTTCAAACGTCGATTTCAACGTGTTGACTGTTACACCTTTTGTATAGATGAATTTGATAGGCGCGTATCTTCAGCACATAGCACGCTCCTAGACAACAATCTTCCCGAATGACAACGTTCTCGCCCATGATTTGTTGATAACTTCTATAATGCACTGCTACAAAATGGCTACGCCTCCCGTTTTCAAGAAATCGGAGACGACAACGTTTTCATTCGGGATGATGGTTGGCTAGGAGCGTGCCGTGCAGTGAAGTTCATCTTGAAGACCGTTGTGAGACCTTTGAAACTAACGCCCACTGAACATGTTCGTAGCGCCATCTAGCGTGTATCCTGTCAACTCCTCAAACAGCATTGGTTTCAATGCCCTCTGACAGGTTGATGCATTACATTCTAGATGGCGCTATGCGCGTGTTCACTGGTCGTTGGTTGCGATGATCATTGAAGACAGCCCGTGTAACAGGGTTATAAGAACGTAAGCATGTGACTGGTTCGTGGCAAAAAACAAAACAAAAAAAAACATTCACTAAAACTTGCTTTTCTCTAAACCTACATTTCCTAAAGTGCAGAGTTGTACACGCTACTCGAAAAAAGTAATCGATTACAATTAGTCTTACTACTGCGCGAAAACTAATTATTTACCGCTACAAATTACTTCATCGAAAACGTAATACGTTCCCGATTAAAAATGTAACGCGTTACTTTTCCCGTTACTTTTAAATTGTGGGCCATAGCAAAGCCAACAAGCCTGCAGTGAATGCAACCATGCAGCTCTTGTTACAAATTCTAATATGAGACACCAACATACTTGATCAGTGAAATTCGCAAATACTTTTGAAAGCAACATACAAAACGCATACACAGGCTTATTACAGATTTATATACCCATTTAAGGCAACATCGAAACATCTGCGTGGAAAACATCCGCTTCGTTTTATTACTAGTGTTATGTTCAGCCCGCACAATTTGTCAATACAGTCACCTATTATACGGTTGCTCCAGTAGGTGGCAGTATAAGGGATTATCATATTACTCTGGTGTGCATGGAACACGTGTGGACTAGAGACGGCCGTCACAGTGACCTCTGCGTCATTGCTTCAGTCGAACTCGTGGTGGAACAAACACTCTTAAAAATGAACTTCACCGCATAGCACGCTCCTAGCCAACCATCATCTCGAATGATATCGTAATCTACCCTGATTTGTTGAAAACGGGAGGCGTACGCCTTTTGTGACACTTATGCCGTTCATAATTGTCACAAAAAAGGCGTACGCCTCCCGTTTTCAACAAATCAGGGAAGATAACGATATCATTCGAGATAATGGTTGGCTAGGAGCGTGCTATGGGGTGAAGTTCATTTTTAAGAGTGAAGAACAGATTGATTTGCTGAAAAGGTTTGCCATTGTTGACAGAAGGTTAATCAGATCAGAAATTGCAATCAGATTACTGGGAAAATTACTTGCTCACAAAATTAATTGATTACGTTAAAAATTACTGGAAAGTAACTAATTACTAGTAAGGCAATTACTAGTGACACGTTACGAACAGCTCAGCTAAAGTGTAAGGCGTGGCCGTTTTTCCTAAAACATTGTTCTCTAAAGCGTGGCATGCAAAACGAGGCTCGCTGCTTAAAGGTGGGACTTTCGGTTTATTGACGATCACTTTGCACACGATACCAGGGGTTCGCAGCATACAGGATACACCCCTTCCTTTCGACCTAAGACTGTGCAGCCCTTGCCCACGTAGTCAAAGTCGAACGGGGGGCAACTGTAAAAGGAACGTTAGGAAACCAGTTAACTTGTCATACGTAGAAAGTCAATGATACGTCAACCCACCTCCAGACTAGATACATACAACAGTTACGTTTACATCGTCAATGCAGTATCGAGTTTCTTTTTTTTTTGTTTTTTTTTCAGTGACAACATAAAAGTGATACATTAAGGCTGAAAGGCCATCCGGATCATAGCCGAAGCTAGTGCGATCCGTATAAACATGTCAACATAAATATGTGGCAGCAGTATACACTGAACCACATAACTACAACGCTAAAAATATGCACGGCACAAAAATCCTAAACAGTGTTATCTATGTTGATTCATGACCAATACAATGAAGTAAGTACCTATGTAAACCTAATTTAAATTTCCTTGATGATATTACATATAGTGGTAAGGAATTCCATTCAATGACGCCTTGATATTGTAAAGTACGCATCCCATGCTCATTCGATTCATGTTGTACTAAGAGATGTTGGCCGAAGCTAGTGCGATCCGTAGAAACATGTCAACATAAATATATGACAGCAGTATACACTGAACCACATAACTACAACACTAAAAATATGCAATCACAAAAAATCCTAAACAGTGTTATCTATGTTGATTCATGACCAGTACTGTGAAGTAAGTGCCTATGTAAAGCTAATTGAAAGTTCCTTGATGATATTACAGATAGTGGTAAGGAATTCCACTTAATGACGCCGTGATATTGTAAAGTACGCATCCCATGCTCATTCGGCTCATGTTGTACTAAGAGATGATGGTCTAACACAGAGCGGCTGGTGCGAGTTACAGAGGAAAAATGAAGACCTAGAACTAGCCCTTCAGTAATAATACATTTCGTTATCATCAGTACAGTCCTCTCAAAACACAATGTGTTAAATGGCAGAATGCGCAGTGTCTCAAGTTACAGCTGGCTTTTGCTGCATCTAGTGACAGGTCAGTTATCACGCTAATACTCCTGCCACACGGACAGTCCTTCACTGATCCTTGAAATCAACGGTCACTGAGCATGCCCGTAGCCAACCGGAAGCAAGCCAGTTCACTCCTTCAGAGAGACGGAGGTGTGAGCTAGTCACGACACACCACGGTAGTTTCAGTGGCGCTTAAAGTGGGACTAGGCAACAAAATCACCACAGCGATTGTGACATAGCAGTAACCCTTGGAGTGTCAGGAACATGCATACGAAATATCGCGTTCCCAGAGTGCGCCAATTTTATTCGAACGAATTATTGCGAAGTAAGCGCTTCGTCTCTGTGAAGCAAGAGGGCGCGGAAAGCAACACTGCCGACGTCATCCTGCACGGAAGAATGCAAGCTTCGTAGCAGACGACAATGCCGGGTGACGTCACGCTATCTTCCTCCGGGCGAACCGCTGTGCGCTTTGCTTGTTGGTTTCGGTTTCGTATTGTCATCATTTACGAATTAATTACTCGCACATAATGAATGCGAATGTTGTATTCGGTATGTCGCTCACCTATTTTTTTTTTCGTTATCCTTTCGAAGTCTCCCTTTAAATGCGCTCGCGAAGTTTGTGGCTTGGCGTCGCTTTACCGGCACAACACCTCTGAGTCCCTGTGAACGAGTGACGCTAAGGCGTCTCGCCGAGAAACAAATCCACAGCCGGCACGTTTCGTAAACTTTTTTGCAGCAGTGAACGCTATTTTGAAAGTATCTGATAAGCATGGAAATCTTACGTGTTGATGGTAAGAACAGCGTTTTGCGCGTCGCATTCATACTCGATGCAGCGCAACGTGTCGTAGAACACCTCACCGTCTCTCTTCAAGCCCTTCCGGGTGACGCACCGCCCTGTAGGACAAAAGTATAGATTAAGTAGGATTAAAGTAGGATTTAGTAGATTAAGCGCCTTGAATCGAGTTAAGAGAGCACATTAGGTTTCGAGAGCGTTCACATTGTCGACTAGGTCGGGAACAAGAAACGAATAAATATAATTCAAAATATTTTTATTTAATTTGGTTTCAGTCAGTTCACATTCAATTCAAGTTAATATTCGAGTTTGCCGAAGTGTTCCACGCAGAGTTCCGACGCAGTGGCAGTCATCGATAACTATACAACACACGAATTGTGGCATTGTCCGCTGGTTGGTGGTAACCATAGTCGTGCTGCAAGACTGGCGAGGTGGTGGGTTCGAATCATACCGCTGGCTGTGCTGTCTGAGGTTTTCCCTGGGTTTTCCGAAGACTTTCCATGCCGAATGTCGCTACGCCGCTCATAGCCATACTTACTTCGCGGCGCTAACACGCAATGAAAAAAAAAAGAGATGTTCGGCGTGCAGATGTGGACAGATGGAGAGTGGACAGCAGGAAGGAGCGGGGGACGCGGAGAGTTAGTCTGCGTCCTGGGCCGACTTCAGGGGGGGGGGGCTTGGAGCGATGGAGCTAATTGTATAGAAGGAGCTATCGCGTTGGTCATATAGGCCGCTATCCGACTGAGGTAAGGATACGCCTGTGGTTCTGCTTTCGGCTCATTCGCATAGCAAGAATTCGACAATTTATATCTCAAAGTGCGTTCGCTTCACAGGGCGTTTAATAAGAACCGTGGATTTCGATAATGATTGACTTCAATTCTGCTATCTCGCATTTCCCAGAAAACGTGCATGTATTGGGTTAATTAATGAATTTTAACTAATTAGTCGTCACGAAGGCAGAAAAACAGGCGATGTCAAGTTGCCGGTGATCAGTAGATCAAAGAGTGATATTAAACGGCAGGAGCAACTTTTTTATTTACACGTGGTAACAAGACTTTCGTGCACGAGACTGCAGTTCTTCAGGTTACAAAAATATGTATAACCTATATGCATATTTGCATATATGGATATATTTTTGTAACCTGAAGAAGTGCAGTCTCGTGCACGAAAGTCTTGTTACCATGTGTACATAAATAAGGTGCTCTTACCGTTTAATATCACTCTTTCATTCGTCGTCCGGTAGTTGCACCCACTGTCGTACAGGATGTTCGCCTGGCCGTATAACCCATAGGCTCAAGCGACACCTATTTCGTTATGCTAGTTTTTTTTAAATAAAAATTCTGTGACGAATACCGACGACCATTGCGAAGAAATCGACCAGTGAGGTTGTACTCGATGTTCGTCAACTTTTACTCTGTACAGCAGCTCGTAGCTCATTTATTCTCACCCAGCCTGACTCCGTTTTACATGCACTACAAATTACATATTACACGAGAAAAGGTCACCCCAAGGACAAACGAACACGCAGACAACCAGAACACATTCTCTGATGCGGTAGATGATTTACTCTTTGCCAGGACCTTGTATTAAGAAATAGTATTGCTTTGTTGTGGTTCTCTGGGTGCGTTCCTCCCCGTCTTGGGGTCACTTACTATCATATTTCATGGGTTATCCACGGGCACTTTGAATCTGGTCCACATAGTACGTATATAGCTCTCCATTACCGTATAATAACTCTACTTACCATTCCTTACACGAACTTCTTCGACGCCAGCTGCTCCGAAAGCTACAGCCAACAGGACCGCCAGGACTACGCAACAGTGTAAGATATACATTACTGATCTCTCCACACTCTGGGCTTCCACTAAGATTGGCTCAGAATTTCTTCCCAGTCAAATAGCGCACTTGACTCCGCTATGTCTGTGTCGCTTAACAGGTCATAAGCGTGTAGTTGTGGCCGTTAACCGTGATATATATACATTACCTAGAGGACAGAGTTGCAGTTTGTAGATCGCAGGCCCTGGAAACGCCGGCGAAACAAAAACCATCATCCATTTACAATGACGTAGTACTTTTGAAAGTAATCAAGCGACCGTACACGAGGTATAAACATGTCTCCTATGAATACTGTTTTATTTTTTGCATATACTGTTCATTATACGCTGATTGTGTGTGATGGGACACCAAGCCGTTCTCGTTCACAGCTGTCTTGAGCGGTGTTCTTAACGAGGCGGAATATTATTCGTGATTCGTATAGTAACACGCAGTGTGCAGACGCGATACCTATTCAATAACCTTGAATTGGCTTCGAATCTATCGCTAACCACGTGTGTTTTTTTAGGGATGTAGCAACAGTGATGGCCACTAACTACTTCCACAGTAGTTTAACTACAACTACTAACTACTTTGCGATGGAGTAGTTTAACTAGTAGTTCAACTACTTTTCAGGGGAGGTAGTTAAAACTACTTCTTTAACTACTGCAATGTATTTTAACTACGTCCCTAACTAGTTAACGTAGTCCATCAACACCAATCGCATTCTATAGTGTTCTTGGGTACCTAAATATGAATCACAAGCAGCGATAAAAGTGGAGATATAGTACACATGCACGGCACAATTACCCTGCCCCTCCGTTTCCATCAAACCAGTAGCTTAAGGTAAAAATCGGAAGAACAGTTGTGCCGTAAAGCTTGCGGCAAAATCGGAAGTAGTTGACGCCTGCAGTAACCTAAGTACTGTAGTTAACTACTCGAAATAGTAGTGTAACTAGTAGTTGCACACTACATTTCTGCAAGTAGTTTATAACTACTTTTTACCTTCAATCAAATAGTGTAACTAGTAGATTAACTACTGGCCATCACTGTGTACCAACCGAATCCACGAAACCTCGAATCCTATAGTCAGGGATTCGAAATTCGCGACTACTACAGATGGGACGAATCCAGAATTTTACAAATCCGAATCCGGATCCGGATCCGGATCCAAGGGAGGTTCTGCGAATCCGCGAATCTTACGAATCTTTTATTTATAAAAATTTCAAAAAGCCAAGAGAAAAAAAACCTTCTACTGAAAAGTGTTTTGAAGCAAAATATGATACATTTGTTTAATGAAAAATAATAATAATAATAGTTCAGTTTCTGGAGAAAATATACACATATAGTTCATTTATTTAACATAGTAATTTTAACCAAATAATTTAATTTAACTAAATAACTTTCTTAATTCTTTTGTTCCACCTGCAATATAGGGTTGGAATAGTCTTCCACAGCGCATTGTAGACATTGTTAATCCGAGTGCTTTCCGGGACGAACTATGCACATATTTTCAGTGAATAACTTTTTGGAAAGCTTCTCTTTTCAGTCTCTCTTTCCCCCCTTGCTTTCTAACATGTTATATAACAGTATGTGTAACCTTAACATTGTATAATTTGAAGTTTGTGCTATAATTGTAGCTCGCAAAGGTTGTTGTAGATTGGTTTTGTACCACTTACTGAACTCGCCACTTTTTAGTCCACCCCTCATATATTGCCCCTGGGTCCTTGAAGTACATGAATAAATAAATAAATAATAAAATAAATAAATAAATAAATAAATATTGTTCATCGACTAGAAGAAATAGATAAATTCTCGAGCCTGAATTATTTCCATAAAGCTAAAGCAACAATCAAACAGCAAAAGCATATTACTCTTAAACTTGTAATGTACAACAGTTCCTGCCTGAACTGTTTCAGTCCAGAGCAATGTAAACAAAGAAACAAGAAAACACCCGTCGTCCAATGAGGCTTTCGGCGGACTCCGAAGGCGCCAATTTAAAAAAAAAACAAAGAAGCAAACGAACGTGATTGGTGGATTCCAAAGATTTGATTCGCCGTTTTGGGCCAATCTCAGTGCCCAAAACGGCGAATCGAATCTTTCGGATCCACCAACCGCCTTTGTTTGTTTCTGTTTTTAAAATTGGCGCCTTCGGAGTCCGCCTAAAGCCTCATTGGACGATGGGTGTTTTCTTATTTCTTTGTTGTTTCATTTCTTTGTTGTTGTTTCTTTGTTTCCTTTTTTTTTCTTTATTTACATTGCTCTGGACTGAAAAGGGTTTGGGCAGGAACTCTTATACATCGCAAGTCTAAAAGTAATCTGCTTCTTGCCTCTGATTGTTGCTCAGTTTCATGGGAATAATTGAGACTCGAGAATTTATGCATTTCTTGTAGTCGACGAACAACACGTTAAATAAGAAGATGGGTAGAAATCCAGCGAACCGGTAGAATGTAGGAAGGGAGTTGCCTCAGGACAGAAGCCGCCGATATTTCGAACAGAGACTGTTCTTCTTCTGGGCACCTTCCTCATCATTGGCATGTAATTTAAAGGGTTAGGTGTGACGTGTTTAAAGGTTCATGCGAATTGTGGGTCAACAGCCCGGAGGGAAGAAAGGTTCCGTACGGGCTTTTACGGCCGGAGTGAATGGCTGCTTTGTTAGAGTGTGGGAGGGGATTATGTGAACGTAGTGATCTAGGCTACAGACCGGTTACAGAAAACTGGAAGGCTCACGAACACGTGGACGAAACGGGACAACAGGCAATAATTGGCAAGCATAGCGAAAGATAAGGAGGTTAGTGGTTACGTGGGGAAAATTCCAGAACCAGCAAAGGGTTTTTTTGTTTTTTTAATATTTGTAATGCAAAGTTGTGGCATGCAATAAAGAAAGTAGAAAGCAGTGGCCATGCAGAACATAACAGATGATAATGGAGGTAGAAGGGAAAAGTATGTTTTATTTGTGAAGTGTTTCTAGGGTGCCTTGTGATTTGTTGATACCGGACGGGTGAAGAGCGTTGAACTTGTATATGAGATGAGACTCCCTATCACGTCTGTCACGTGTGGATCTAAACTCGGTTTCTAAAATATATAGTTTAATGTTGTCAAAATTGTGACCAGGAACGTTAAAGTGTTCGGCGACTGCTTTGGGGAGTTTGTTGGACGTGTCGGTTCTGTGTGCGATAAGGCGGTTGTTCATTTGTTTGCCGGTTTCACCAATGTATTGCATAGAGCAGTCGCCGCATTCAATGCAGTATATGACATTGGAGCTTGTGCATGTGAATGCGTGGTTAACGGGGTGGGTGTAATTGCTCGCAGTGCTTTTGATGGAGTTAGCGTGTTGAACGTTAAATAAATTAGACGTCTAAATGACGTCTGAATTAGACGTCTTGACGTAAATAAATTAAAGACGTCTAATATGGGTATATTTTCTCCAGAAACTGAAGCATTATTTACGGTAGAAGTGGTTTTTTCCGCGTGGAAAATATTTTCGCGTTTTCGAGCAGAGCTGCTTTGTGGATTGATTCGCGAGAGCTTAAATTCGCGACACAGGTTTCCGGGAGTGCTTTGCTCTTGCATATCGTGCCGCCGTCAATACTCGGGCATATTTCGGCACGTACTAAGACATCCGTTGTTCATGTGGATTGCGGCATTCTAGGTCTATTCTTTCCTTCTCCTCACAGAGATGGGAGGAAAGGCCCTGTCAAATGGCCTTTAGGGACCCTGTAGGAGGCCATAGTACTGGCCGTGTGCAAGTTAGCCAGTTTACTTTAGCAGTTCTTATTAATTATCACTCGGGGCACTGACCAGTTTGGTTGAGATGTGGTACTATCATTCAAGCTGGTTTGGAGAATGCGGGGAAAGGCATGTTCTGGCTTCGTGGTATAGTGGTATATTGCATGTATAGTTCAAAGCGTTTATAGGAGTAACAAAAGCATGATGAATTTTCATTTCTTTTCATCTTGCATGATGGGATAAAACAATCTTCTGCGCTTGCTTAAACTGCCTACGCTACATGGAGTAGAATGGGTCAGGTAGTCGCGGTATATAGCGTCGAACGATTTTCGCTCTCATATGGCAAGAGTTATTCGCGAGAACTTAAGTTCGCGATTTTGGAGGTTTGCGCGAAAAACGCGAAAAATAATTCCGCGCGAAAAAAACCACTTCTACAGTAATTTGTTTTTCGTTAAACCAAGGGTATCATATTCTGTTTCGAAACATTTATCCCTAGACGTGTTTTTTTTTTTTTTTTTCACGCTTTCTAAATTCTTTTTAAAGAAAGGATTCGAAAGATTCGAGATTCGTAAGGTTCGTGGATTCGTAGAACCGCTTCGGATTCGAAAAATTTTGGATTCGAAAAAATTGGATTTGGATTGGATTTATTGGATTGTTTGTAATAGTCCATGCAGAATAGCAGCGAAGCTAGACCCGAAGTCGAAACGGTAGACACCGATGAGCAGGGCCGGTGCTAGGGGTGTGCGGCGCCTGGGGCAAGGGCACAGCGCGGGGCCTGTTTCACACGATTAACTGCATACTTGATATTTTAAAGAAAAGTAATCCCTGGTTGAGGGCTGCGTGCGCGGGGCCTAAGGCGGTCGCCTTACTCGCCCCCCCCCCCCCCCTATCGCCGTCCCTGCCAGTGAGATAACTGCTATCTATTTCCGGTTTCGGACACTTAGGTTAAGGTGGGGCAAGATGAGATGCGGGGCAAGGTGCGACATTTTTTGCTCGACGGTACCTGTCTCAGAGACGCGTTGCTCCAAGCGCTTGAAACTTTACGCATAGGTGGCCAGGTGGCTCTGCGTGTCCGCTTTATTGCACGTGAGAATTGTCCGGATTGGTGTTTACCTTGAAGAGAGAGAGAGAGAGAGAGAGAGAAATTAATCGGTTACTTCTGGTTGGAATGTGAAGACCAGTAAATAAAAAGGCGGGAATTTCTGTGCTCCATTTTCTTGTCGGCTGTGCAGCAGTGTGTCGCAGAACTATTCTGTCAACGTAAGTCCACATCATAGTTGTTTATTGATTCATCTGGATGTACAGGGTGTCCCAGAAAACGTGTCATTGAATTCTAATTAAAAAAACCTACTCCATCTACACTCTTAAAAATGAACTTCACCACACAGCACGCTCCGAGCCAACCACCATCCCGAATGACAACGTTCTCGCCCCCGATTTGTTGAAAACTGGAGGAGGAGCCTATTTTGTGCCGTGCATAATGGACACAAAATAAGCTCCTCCTCCCGTTTTCAACAAATCTAGAGCGAGAACGTTGTCATTCGGGCTGATGGTTGGCTAGGAGCGTGCTATGTGGTGAAGTTCATTTTTAAGAGTGTAGAATCATGCTACCTCCTGATGTGCATGTCATGTAATTATGCAAATTTTTGCAAGAAACTAGGAAATTTGTAAAATAAATGTCACTTTTTTTTACCCTACCAACATGAAGAGCGTGCCGAATTTACTCACATTCATGACAATGAACCTCTACCCGAGAAACGTCATCATGACGTTGGTAGACAGACTGAAACCGAAACCGATCGGAAGGGGAGAGCTGTGTTCCACGAATGGGCATTTGTTCGCTGCCTCCTATTGAAATGAAAGTAGTAAAGGTCGCGTCCCTTTTTAGACACCGTCGTAGTTCCCTCAAGACCGTGGCTTCGCGCGCGACCTTGTTCGCCACTAGCTTTGAACGTAGTTTCACTCTACCAAATTCGTGGCGCTGTCGTACACTATGACGTCATTTGTTTACAAAGAGGTAGAGGTCTATTGACAGTGATATTCAAGATCCATCATATCGGGAAAAATAGCAAAACATCATGCTTCTCGGAGCACTTCAGTGGACCAGTAAAAAAGGTGCGATTTTCTGTAGTTCTTTTTCTTGTCAGGTGTGCAGCAGTGTGTCGCAGGCTTATTCTGTCAAGGTAAGTTCGCTAGAGCCGTACACTCTTAAAAATGAACTTCACCACATAGCACGCTCCTAGCCAACCATCATCTCGAATGATATCGTTATCTGCCCTGATTTGTTGAAAACGGGAGGCGTACGCCTTTTTTGTGACACTTATGCTGTTTATAATTGTCACAAAAAAGGCGTACGCCTCCCGTTTTCAACAAATCAAGACAGATAGCGACATCATTCGAGATGATGGTTGGCTAGGAGCGTGGTATGCGGTGAAGTTCATTTCTAAGAGTGTAGCGACGGGGGTGCGAGAGGGGCAGCCGCCCCGGGCGTCCTCGTCAGAGGGGGCGCGAAACGGCATGACCTGAACAAGCGGGTTGTAGCAGGGTAGTTGGTTGTAGAACATACTTAATTGCAAATGCAGCAAGAGACGCGGGCAGGTAGGTTAAACAAATACGACACGAGGCCTGCAGACTCGCAACTAGCAGAACTTTAATGGGAAGAGACAAATATATACAGAAAAAACAGAGAGCACCCAACCAATTGCAACACAGTAGAAACCTGAAATGAATCAATTCCGTTGGGCTGTGGCAATTTTTACATTGGGCAGTCCGGCCGCTGCCTTACTGTTCGTCTCTTTGAACATGCCTCATCTTTAGGCCGGGCTCCTTCTGGCCATCTTTCAATTCGTCGTAATGAGTGCTCTTGTTCTCCGCAATTCAGGGACGCTACAATAATAGAGAAGAGCCCGAAAAAAAAACTGTTCGGGAGATTATAGAGGCGCTTCACATCAATTTACGCGGCAACAGTTGCATAAGTGTGCCATCCATTGCCTTAATTCAACCTGAAAGAGATTATACCGTGTCTGTGTCTGTTGCACGCAGGGGAGGATCCAAGGAAGATCCTCGGGGGGGGGGGGGGGGGGGGTCGCCATATAAGACGGCGAGCTGCTGCGCTTTCATTTCACACCAGAACTTTCTTTATGACCTACATGTTGCGAAGCTCAGCAAGCTGTATAGAGGAACGCCACTTTAGTCTCTTATAAAAACATGCTGTTAGTCCGTTCAAAACAAAGCATAACTGAAGGTGCTTTCTTCCTAATTATGAAGTCAGCTTATTAGAGATACAATGGCAGCCTCCGCTTCGCACCGTGAGCGAACCGATCAATTATGTATGCGAGCATATGTCATGCCCTTCGCCCAATCTTGGGGCGAAAGGCGCACGCGGGATTGGCGGGAAAACCGAGCGTGCGGCAGGAAAATCTGCCGGGATGGGGAGTAGAGGTATGTCTCGGGGGAGGGGGGGAGGGCCCCCCCTGGATCCACCCCTGGTTGCACAGGGGATGCGGGGTGTGTTGGGTTACACGTGCAGATGCCATTTGCTGTCAGTCCATCTATTCCTACACTCTTCAAAATGAACTTCACCACATAGCACGCTCCTAGCCAACCATGATGCCGAATGACAACGTTCTCGCCTTAGATTTGTTGAAAACGGGAGGAGGAGCCTATTTTGTGACGTGCATAATGGCACAAAATAGGCTCCTCTTCCCGTTTTCAGCAAATCAGGGGCGAGGACGTTGTCATTCGGGATGATGGTTGGCTAGGAGCGTGCTGTGTGGTGAAGTTCATTTCTAAGAGTGTACTTTGTTGCAAGTTCATTTCAGGTTTCTATTGTGTTGCGATTGGTTGGGTGCTCTCTTTATTTCTGTATTTATTTGTCTTCTCCCATTAAACTTCTGCTACTTGCGAGTCTGCAGCACTCTTTTCGTTTTTGTTTAACCTACCTGTCTGCGTCTCTTGCTGCATTTGCAATTAGGCATGACCTGGTAGGTTGGTTTGACAGTATAAAGCGGGAACGAAGATAATTTGAACTTACGATCTCTTGCTGTCTGATAAAGGTTTACAGGGGTTCCTGACGGCAACGAGAGATTTGGGCGGAGGAAGCGCTTCAGATTTGCTCGCTCCGCGACGGCTCTGAAGTCCACATCCTCTTTCTTTATTCATTCAAGTAGATATATGCAAAATGTGGGCCCTCTTGGTTATCCGCTGTTTAACTGAAACAATTAATGCATCCGATAATATGCACGGGGCAAGACGCCGCAAGTTCATGTAATTTCAATGTAATGCAAATTAAATTTAATGTAATATAGAAACTGATAAGTCAACTACTAGGCGGCTTTATGCTTGTTCCTCGGAGATTCTTTTTTGCCATATTGCCTAGTATTTTCCAGCAAATTTTGTTGTTTCCAGCAAAGCAGAGGCGTGCTCAAAAGCGAGCGACCAGCTACTCATCAGATTGGCGGTGCGTTGTTTGCAAAGGACGGTGGAGGGAAATATAGCACCGGGTGCTGATTGGTGTTATAGCACGTTTTGTATGCGGGGGGCTCAACAGGGCTGTATAGGTGTTTGGATTGCAAAAAACTAATTTTTATAGTTTATTAAAACGGCGTGTCACATTTTGCCCCACGCGATGTCTCGTCTTTCCCCCGAAGGTTGGGCCAAGATGACGCAATTCGCAGTTTTGAATTTCTTCTTCTATGTTTATTTTATAACCGGATACGTCCTTTCCGATTTACAGATCGGAAGCTTTTTTACTTGTCATATCTTTTTGTAATCAGTTTCCATAAGTCTCACGGCATGAGGACATTAATAACATTCTAAACCAGATAGCATAATAAATTTTTGAACAATAAAATGAGCATAGATATGTCTTTAACTAAGAAACTCGAAAACTGAACAGACAATTGCTCTACATTGAAGAGATGGACGGATTTTTTTACTGGTTACCATAAATCATGAGAAGATGTGAAGAAAAAAAAACTGCTTAGGAAAGGAAGAGCCGAGAAACGGTTCCATTATCACTGCATATCAATACGTCCTAGATATGGTTGTATTCGGAGGTATGGTACAAATTACAGGATTCAAGGTGCAAGAATTTGTATGCCGAATCTACAATAGTTATAAAAATATCTGCACATCAACATCGGAAGGGCCACTGAAATTGATCAATTTCAGTGGCCCTTCCGATGTTGATGCGCAGATATTTTTATAACTGACTGCTTTCTTGATGAATGCAATGTCCATTGCAATGATTACAATTACATGTGTTCTATAGAACAGATGTAATTGTAATCATTGCAATGGACATTGCATTCATCAAGAAAGCAGTCAGTTATAAAAATATCTGCACATCAACAATTGCAATGATTACAATTACATCTGTTCTATAGAACAGATGTAATTCTAATCATTGCAATGGACATTGCATTCATCAAGAAAGCAGTCAGATCAAATTACCGTATACAAGCGGTATATTTTGCACGATTCATTACGGATTTGTGGAAATTACACCTAACGAAGATTGAATTGCCGAAGAAGGAACGGTCATTGAAATTTAGAGGCATGAAACATCAGTCTTTGTTTACAAAAGAGGATCACTGATCTTTTGTGAATTAAATTAATTAAATTCCACATTGCACGTGTATTTCTCACACAGTTGGACTAGCTCGCTTATGCATGAGCATACGACAAATTGTATAATTTCAAGTATGTCTATAACATCTTTTGAAAACATATGTTGAAAGGAATATATTATCAACTGCCGCAATGCAAATGGAGGATCTTACAAGCATGACGTGCGGGCGAAGTCTGCATTTCTAATCACGTAATATTCGTAACGCACGGCACACAAACGTATATGAGATAAATTCTAAGTGAAAATCAGATTTCGGGAGAAGCGAATCACACAACTGTCATTCACACGCCAGTATTGTTTAACGAATACATAATGAGGGTGAGCACTGTGCATAAACGCAATGGAAGGTATGTAATCTTAATTATAATAAGCAAATCAGCGCAGGTCACACATAAACGTAGGTCCAATTCAGAACATGGGAGAACTGATGATCTGAGGCTGGAACGACATAGAAGGGACCAACACATACAAAGCCTCAATTTGCCTAAGAAATTAACGATAAAAGATGAAAGTCACTGAAAAGGTTAGCCAGCTGTAGGAGTCGAACCCACATCTTCTGGATTGCCGGTCCAGGGCTCTACCAATTGAGCTAAGCTAACACGCCTTCTCAGGCACTTCCAGGGTGCGTCATCTGAAGGGACAGACCAGCCACTCTCTCTCATCAGTTCTCTCATGTTCAACAGTTGCCGCCTGCGTCGATCCCGTCGTATGAATGAGTGTGTGAGTGAGCAAAAATGTAAGAGTGAAAGGAGGATAAGTGAGAGAGAGTGGCTGGTTTGTCCCTTCAGATGACGCACCCTGGAAGTGCATGAGAAGGAGTGTTAGCTTAGCTCAATTGGTGGAGCCCTGGACCGGCAATCCAGAAGATGTTGGTTCGACTCCTACAGCTGGCTAACCTTTTCAGTGATTTTCATCTTTCATCGCCAATTCAGAAAATGTACTCGAGGTTTCCCGTACCCGTACTGAAAAAGTATCACCGTATTCTTAGTGTCATAGCATTCGGGCACTACAAATGGAAAGGCCATACTTTCATTTTAGAAGTTTTTAGCTCATAACGATCAACTCCAAATTTGTATCATTTGCTAGACTAACCCTGTATTTATCGATTTTTTTTTTACTCTTTTCATTTCACCGTGACTACGGCAGTACTATTTACTTCCGAGAGCGTCCTCTCATGAATGTGACTTTGGACGAAGGTTACGCCCATCTTGAGTTGCTGGACTCAGAGTGAGTGAAGAATGAAGACATGTTCCTACACTTCGTTTAAAGTGACAGTCCGGTCGAAAACATGGGTCTGGAAAACACCGTCTTATGGTTTCTAATACTCCGCACAACAACCGTGCAAACTATTTCAGAAGAAATCGTATCGCGCGATTTATAATCGATTTTTTTATGCCGCAGTTGGTCCCGAGTAAAGGCCGAAGCGAGCTCTCGCGTGACGTGCATAAGAGCAAGTGCACGTGACTTGCGCATGCCTGTTTGCGCGATAGTTGGTTGTTGCGTGGTAGCATTTGCCCATTATGATGATTTTGAGTAGCAATCACAAGTTATGCAAAGTAAAATGCTGAGTAGCGTCAATGTAAATACATGTATCACGACGCAGCCTACGGTTCAGTACACTCATAGAAAAAAACACCTCTCTCAATTCCCCGCAACGGCGCAGTCCTGCGCCCCACTGTGTCCACTGGGAACGTCATGCTCACGTGACTGATGACGTACATAGAGGATATTTGGGGCAAGGAGTATGCGAGGGAGAAAAACGAAACCGGATGCCTTCAGAGGAGAAGTTTTTATTCGGTGTCTCGAAAACCACGCCGTTTTGTGAGCTGAAACTTTCCACACAGCATGTAAGCCTCCGTGGCAGTTGAAAAAAAAATCAACTTCCGGTTTTCCCGGACTGTCCCTTGAATCTTGCAAGATGTGCCCATCCCAACGACATAAAATTACTTGTGCAGTGTGTACGCGTGACATGGAAGCAGCACCTGGGAAAAACAAGATGCTGACATAGCCGAGCTGGGTGTCCTCCTGCAGTTCTGTAACAGCCTTTCCATTACCGGAAGCGGAAACGGTAACAGAAAAGTAACGGAAACGAAGTTGAAATAGTACAAGTGCAAGGGTTCCGACAAGCTGGTGTATTGTTAAAAACGACGATGAAACCGGACACACACTCTTAAAAATGAACTGCACCGCATAGCACGCTCCTAGCCAACCATCATCTCCAATGATATCGTTATCTGCCCCAATTTGTTGAAAACGGGAGGCGTACGCCTTTTTGTGACACTTATGCTGTTCATAATTGTCACAAAAAAGGCGTACGCCTCCCGTTTTCAACAAATCAGGGCAGATAACGATATCATTCGAGATGATGGTTGGCTAGGAGCGTGCTATGCGGTGAAGTTCATTTTTGAGAGTGCACGGAATAGAAAAAAGACAACAGGACACGCTGTCAAAGTCAGCAACCCATTTAATGATAACCTACACTCTCTATAACCCCATGATGAGTTGAAAGGGAGAAACAGAGGGAACACTAACACCGTTGCCTCGGGACTTAATCTCTTTGAACTCTTGGGCGACTTAGGCGACTCCTAGCTGAGTTCAAATAGATTAAAGGTACTATAAAGCAGTCGAAGTGCAACCTCATGTATTGTGTGCGTTCTCAGGAGTAAAATGCCGCAAAATGTTCTCACATAGACGTTATAGCTTCCGAAACAACGCCAATTTAAATCTACTGGCAACACTGTGGCGAAGCAGACCGACGAAACGCCAATTCCGCCAAGTACGGCGGCGAAAATGTCTCATGCGCACGACTCTGGGCAAAACAGAGCGACGTGCGATAGCAGCGCCACGGTGCTGAAACAAGGCCCAGGTATAGAGGTTTCGGTACTGGGTGCAAGATTCGTCTTTTGTTTATTTTATTTCCCACAAATTACATTTTCTCAAAAGGTAGTATTTGCAAATCTCAACAGGAAAGCCATCTGTTTATCGGTCTCCTTGTTTACAGGGTTGCTTGACAAATTGAAGACTTCCTCCCACCAGGCGTCACCCCGACATTCTAGACTTCGTTTTTATTTACCAATTAAAAATACTTGGAGTAAACTCCTGCGCATATTACTTGTTGTGCTGAACCTTTGAGTCTAGCACTCTCACGTCATGCTGATTGCATAGGTTCGACCTCGACTGCTTTATAGTACCTTTACGTCACGAGGCAACTGTGTTAGTGTTCCCTCTGTTTCCCCCTTTCCACGCCTCAGGAGGTTATCGGGAGTGTAAGTTATCATTGAATGGGTTACTGAGTTCGAGAACGTGCCGTGTTCTCTTTTTCCTGTCCCATGTCTCAGGTTTTATCCTCGTTTTTTACGAAGTTGAAAGGCCGGTATCAGAAACGGATAACGGAAATGAAAATATAGTAGTAAAATAAATGGAAATGGTAATGAAAACCCGTCCTATGTAAAAGATACCCGAAAATATACCCTTCCCTGGTTAGAAGCATAAATAATTTAATTACAAAACTTTCGTGCAGTAGTCTGCCCTTCTTCAGGTAACAAAATACGCGGTACAGCGAGGCTTTATACACGGTCAACACATAAAAGAAAAAAAATAAATGAAAAAAGCGAACCCACCGCTAGAGTACCAAGGAGCGAAACACTTTCGCGAAGGTGACGGACATACGCATCTCCAGCTCACACTGCCTGCAGTAACTGGAAAGCGCGTAGCGTTACAGAACAGACATCCCTTCCTACCAAACACTGTGTTCTTTACTTGATCTGACGCAATTCCGTTTTCAGTAGAATATGCACTGGTATCAGTCAGTGAATAACTAGTGGAATAACTGAATAAAAAATAAAAAATACTAAAAATAGTAAAAACTACAAATAGCGCTAAAAATACTCCCGGTCGATTTACCCGGAGTATTTTTGGGGTATTTTTCGGTTTAAACCGAAAGCGAGGAACCCTATCCACGGGATACGCAGTTCATCTTCGTTCGTCAGCTCTCAAGTATTCAAGGTTGTCCAACGACCCCTCTCTTCCTTTGCAGAGTCCGGCGGACTCTTGCAGCCTCTACGCATCTCTACCCTTCATTTTCCATCATCCATCGTGTCTCTTCTTTCTTTTTTTTCGCTTTTTTTTTTTGCTATGGTCTGGACGATGCCCACTTTTGTGTTGCCAGCAACGGCGGGCCGACGCAGTCATCCCCCCCCCCACACACACACATCTGACATATGACTCGCATATTTGAGTAATAGGCTACATATTTGTGCACATACTTCTCACAACACTGATAAACCAAAACGGTGAATGGGAGTTGTAAGGTATGTCACTAAAAACGTAACACAGTTGCATTTAGCCTGCAGTTGAACTGTGTGTCAGTTACAGTCAGTGCTTTTTAAATGCAACAATTTGCAGCTACAGTAAAGTAACTTAGCTATGTTGCATCTGAAGACGGACGGAATAACGTGACCCCACAAAAAAAATGTGTCAGAAAAAAAAATGCAAGCGTAGTTATATGGAGTAATGAACACAGTATTTCCCATTAGCGTCGTCTAAGGCCATGCGGCTCTAATACCTCTGTTAGACCAGCACATATACGACCTTTAGGATTACGGCATTAAGAAATAGCCGTAAGTTAGAATACTTTAAAAGTGATAAAACCCCCGTGCCGGGGAACAAGTCTAAAGACGACACAACACATAGGCACACGCTTTTAAAGTATGATACACCGAACAGCCCAATTTTTAACCATTTTCGTAAGTTAGATACGGCCGTAAAGAGACAGTCCGGTCCCCCGGAGGGTATTCGAATTGCGACTCCATTCGATTGTGCTCCAAACGTATATCATCCACGCAAAATAGAAAAGGGTGAAAGCTTTCACGATTTAGAGAAAATGAATAATGTCCTACGGTTAACTCATACCCGGTTTCGGTTTCTCCGTGACGTCACTGTTGTTCCCGACGTCACAAATCTGCACGTTGACAAAACAACACTCAGCGCTTGTTTGAGGTGCAAAGTGAGATTTTCAGGTGAGAGTTGCCCCAGTTGGGATTGGCGATTTGTTTAATAACTTATGTTATTCCCAACTACGTAGCTTGCAACTATTTTTCTATGCAGATGTTGGTGCTGTAACTGAGAGAGGCCTGCCTGACAAATGTTTATGCTGTGTACGCCAAATCTGTGATCAGAACGGGGTTGCAAGTTAACAATACTTATTTGTCTTTTCAAAAGGCATTGGTAGTGCACCGAGCTTTTATCCAGGACGGTGAATACGGGCTACACCCAACTGTTTGGGGGGTTCGATCAAACTCGAAATCTGACACGCACGTTATGTCTTTATTCTTGTTCTCACGATGCACTATGGAACACCCTATGGTTCATGGCTCAACAACACCGTCACATATGCAGTAACCAATCACTCTTAATAAAAAGCAGGAATGCCATGCGTACTAAAAGTACGGAAGCCAAGAAGGGCGACGCACAAAGAACATACAGCCCGCCGAAACGAGCCGAGCAGACGCCGCCAAGGCCGGCAGAGAACCCTCCTGGCCCCACGACTGTCCAAGCGCGGCTTTCAGTCGGGAGCGAAAGATGCAAGTTGCAAATTGCATAATAAATTCTCGGAGGCGAATATAAACGAAATATTTTGCATGGTTGCTCGGAAATATACAAGGACACGGACGCATATTACACTGCTGAGAGGCGATCGGCGGTCCACACTTCGAATCCTTGTGACTCCTCTGGCTACCCGCCAACGGAGCGCCGACATCATACCCCCCGCCATCCTGAGCAGAGTTGACCCAGCGCTCGCTCTCCGCATGCCAGCACATATCTCTGTTTTGAGACTGTTTCTTAGACTGTTTTTTTTAGACTATGTTTTTGAGACTTCGTGTTGTGTCTGTCCCTTCGTGTTCCCTAGTCTCGGGGTTTTACATTATGCATCATCTTCACCAGCTCGCTTACTTCCTAGCCATTTTTTCATTGGCATATCTCTTATCAAGACGCCGTATTAGTTCATCGAATGCGCCTCGACGTTACCTTCACAACACGGTGGCACTACCGCTTGAGACAAGTTAACTCTCCCCACTGCAGTCACTGCGGTGCTGTTGAAGATGTAGAGCACATTCTTCTCCATTGCCCACACCACCACCCTTCCCGCTCCGTACTCTCCGCCTCCCTCAACGAGCTCGACTCCCGTACCCTCTCCCTCACCAAACTGCCTGGCCCCTGGCCCCACCCAGCTCACCAACGCTCTGTCCTCAAGGCTCTCTTCGCCTTCTTGGACGCCACAGGACTTCGATCCTCATTGTAACGGTACCCATTCCTCCATTCCCCGCTTCACTTCCAGCAATGGAGTAGAGTATCGTCCCCGGTGATGAAACTCCCCACCCATCATCCTGAAATAAAGCTGTTGTTGTTGTTACGAGGAATAATGTGATTAAGGCTATTTACTTCACATCTGTGGTACAGACTGTCCCTTTAAAGGAGAGTACGCACGAAAAACGTGTCGAGCTAACACTGAAACATCAATCCGCACCAATTGATATATCAGCGGATGCAATTTGCCATCACCAAGTGCACTCTTAAAAATGAACTTCACCATATAGCACGCCTCTAGCCAACCATCATCTCGAATGATATCGTTATCTGCCCCGATTTGTTGAAAACGGGAGGCGTACGCCTTTTTTTGTGACACTTATGCTGTTCATAATTGTCACAGAAATGACCTACGCCTCCCGTTTTTAACAAATCAGCTCAGATAACGATATCACTCGAGATCATGGTTGGCTAGGAGCGTGTAAAGTCACTAGGAGGGTGCTATGTGGTGAAGTTCATTTCTAAGAGTGTGGCACAAACAATTAGAAACGGGATATTGTCCTTTGAGTGACCAGGCGCTTCTCCACAGAAGAGCAGTTCAGACTAAGCTTCACCTCACGGGTGTTCCTCGTATATGGTTTACCGTTTTTTTTTTTTTTTCGTTTACCGCTGGATAATATTCTAGAATGAAATCGCTGAAGCAGGCAACTGGTCAAGCAACGTGGCCTGAAGTAGTCACGAAGCGCGTGCTCGAAAAACAGCCGGAGGCCCACACGAACTATACCGGCAACGTCACCGAGGGTACACAAGATAGGAGAGGGAACCTCAAGAAGTTTCGGTTTCGTTTTGAGCTTCACGTTTCTTTTGGTAACTAACGAGTCTCTGATTGTCAAATCAACTTTATTTCTCATTTTGGAAAAAAGAAATGTATCCAGCTTATTTGCGCCGCCATTATAATATAATTTCGGATTGTCCCGGAGTCTCCCCGGGAAGCTCTGGGAAGCCTCGGGGCGGTATTGGACGGCCAGACGGTAAAATAGGCGCCACAACGGCTCTTCAACAGAACAGAAAAGCGTTAGGCATGTGACGTAAGAATAGCGGATGAGCTGTAGCTTTCTCTGGAACTACAGGGGGAGTCACGTTGCCTGAATCACGGGGGTGACACAAACCCGCCATTGTTGTAACTACCCTCATGCGGATGCTTTTGGGAAAATTGCCATCTTGTCCTGGTCGCACGTCATAGAAAACGTCATTTTGAGGTCACGTGACTTTGTTTACGTGTCGTTTTGCCTCGTACCGACATATTTCTGTCGTCATAACGCCAAAAGATGAACGTATTTTGCCAGCGCAAACTATGCGGTGCTTCTTCCGCAACATGGTAGCCCATTTCACCTTAGTTTAAGTACATCGCATCGGATCGGTGAGTCTTAACGCGCGGTCGTCATCACATCTTTGGAAGTCGTCAACAGTACGAGGTCTTATGCGCAAAACTGCGCGTTTTACTACGAGATTATCGAATAAAAATAATTAACGTGATCGAAACACATCGAAAACGTTGCGCAGAAACAACAACCGCATTGTTTACAAGCGGTTTGGCCGCCGATCACGGTCGCCGCCATCTTTTAGGTCACGTGTGCCTTGACGTTTGCTGTGACGTGCGGCCAGGACCTGTCCAGGATGCATTACGTTCGCCCAGCACGCTTTCGTCTACGGAGCAATACATTGGATGCCACCCCTGTGGCCTGAATGGCGCAATGAAGTCCGTTTGCACACGCCACTTTATGGGCCATTTTGGCGCGCTGCCACCACAGCGCTCCAAGTATTCCGAAACTATGCGTTGGGGGGGCGGGGGGCTCCCATTGAGGCGTATGTAACCGGAGCCGGGAAGTGGATAGCATTTGTGTCATCAGCGTCTACCGTTTCTCTCTTAGTGTGTAGCTTCGCTGCTAGTTTACATGGACTACAGTAGACCCGCTGTTTATCCGGACTTCATTTATCTGGATCCCGCGCTATCCGGACAAAAAGGCATGGGTACGGATTTCTTCCCATGTATTTCGCCCTCGTTTATCCGGACTTCAGCTTCCGGACTCGGACGAGAATTCCAGAGAACAGAAGTGACTAATATCCAACAAGTGGCTTCAGTTATCCGGTCATTGTCCAGGAAGGACACTTGGCCCACAACTAGTCAAGGGAGGTCGAGAACCCTGGTCGTGGCCTCCTTTTTACTGACACAAAGACGGAGTTGTTAGGAAGAATTTTCTCACTTTCCGATTTTGCACGTTATACAACAGTGATCCATTCAGCAGGAGGTCCGCAAGGAGGTCCGGTGAGGAGGTCCGCAACGAGGACCCCTGCGCTGCAATCACAGATGACGACATCGTCAGTGTCGTCGCTTCTGATAGTGTTCAAGAAGAATCTGATGATGAAAGCGGGCATGCACCAGCTGTGACGGTAGAAAATGCGCGGGCGGCACTGAGAACAGCGCTAGTATTTTTAGAGCAACAGAACCATATTTCGCAGGTTAATGCCATTGCCAAAGGTTTGCGAGAAGTAGATGTGTGTATTAGAATGAAACAGATGACAATGAATAGTTTTCTGTGTAATTGTCAATAGAGATGTTCTTTTAGGATCACTCTGGATTTTCGTGTTTCGCACTTATCCGGTTCCCCGGACACTTTCACAGGAAACGGAGCCGCCCGGATAAACGCGGGTCGACTGTATTAAAAACAATGCAAATAAACATACGCGTTCAGCGATACATTCGAAGTCCATTCAAGATATCCTGTCTACATACTACGCTTTAGATTGATTTTGAAAGAAAAAAAATGGAGATGGTAGTCTCGAGCCACTCGGGACTGGCTACTCCAGGACGCGTTATTAATAAAAGAAAGGGAAACTACACTAACGTCGACGCTTTGAAACGCTTTAAATCCGCGTCGACTATCGTATTTTCACGCGTATTAGCCGCGGCTTATACGCGAATTTTTTTTTTTTTCGCGGACGCTCTGCGGCTTATCCACGGGTGCGGCTTATCTGATGGCTATTGTTCCCTGGTATTTTCCCCATACCCCGGATTACACGAAAGGACCGACAGTGCCTCATGTTTTTTCGGAACAGGACCGCCCTGCTAGTGCACGAACAATACCGAACAAGGGCGGGTCCACGTTCGAGTGGACTGACCTTCCGAATACATTCCCCCACGAAGCTCTAACAAAAGGGCTGACAGTGATTCATGTCTCCTGGAACACCACTAATTCATCAATCGGCAAAAAACACGCAACAAGGGCACGATCCGATCTTAGTAGAACACTACAACTGACCTCCTTTGTTATACATCATGCCGACACCGGAATATGGACCACAGGGTTTATGACCTTCCCTACGGTCTCCTTTGTCGGCAGGAAGGGTTCAATACACCTGACATCGGGATAAAACGTGGTCAGCTAAGCGTCAGTTCTCATTTGACCTGAGCAACATCATTCGTGGACACGGGCACGGCAGTTAGAGGTAAGGCACGGCTCCAACGCGGAGGCGCAGCTACGACAGCGGCTTCAAACTAAAAGTCGTCGACGTCGCGGACCAGTACGCGAACAGGGCAGCTGGCAGGCAGTACGCCGTCGACGAGCGTTGAGAGTCTCTAATGATTTTGTTTGTGCATCACTGGTTTAGCGCACAAAGCAGTCGCGTCGTATTACCCGCGGCTTATCTGCGAGTGCGGCTTATCTGCAAAAACATTTTTCAAAATGTATCAAAAAACGAGTCCTGCGGCTTATCTGCGGTGCGGCTAATACGCGTGAAAATACGGTACTTGCGTTACTGTATGTTTCGCACATAATACCCAGCCTCGTTAAGAACAGCCCAAGACAGCTGTGAACGGAACGGCTGCGTAGTATGAAAGCGAACGGGTCAGCGCATAATGAACGGTACGCGAAACAAAAGAGTATTCAAAAGAGGCAAGTGTATTCCACGTGTACGGCCAGTTTATTACTTTCGAACGTGTTGTGCCGCTGTAAATAGATGATGTTTGTCGTCGCTTGCGTTTCCAATATGGCGTTTCCAATGGCCTATACAGTCAATAAACCTCAACTCGCTTCTCTAGGTAATATATCACGGTTAAATGGCTACAACTGCACGTTTACGACCGTTTAAACCTCGGAGACGTACCAGAGTAAAAAGTGCACTAATTAACTGGGGGGAAAAAATTCTGGAAGCCGCAGTGTTTAGTGGATGAACCAGAGTGTGGAAGAGCGAGAGATCAGTAATGTACGTCTTCCACTGTTGCGTAGTCCTGGCGGCCCTTTTGGCTGTAGCTTTCGGGAGGGAAGGTCGTCAGGAGATATATGTTGAGAATGGTGAGTAGAGTTATTATACGCTAACGGAGACCCATAATGTAAGACGTGGACGGGACTCCAACTGCAAGGATGACTGGTGAAGCACGACGAAGAATAGCACCGCGAGACAATCGCGGCGAATTCTCGAACTCGTTAAGTCTGTAAACTCGTTAACTCCAATTATTAAGGTTCACGGGAGCTCTACATCCAAATAAGTCCCACAAAAAGGGGCACGCTTGAAATTTTCAACAAGTCAAGTAAGAAAACGATATGATTCGGAATCCGGCTGCCCTGCAAGCGCATTGTTCAGTATTGACTTGGCAGAAAGTACAAATAAGGAAAGGACCTCAAAAAGATTTTAACAAGTTGCGAGCTCTCGTGCAGTGTGCACATCGTTTGCAGGACTCTTGCACCAAAGCCAGGAAAAAAAAAGTTTTGACGCACTTCGTTTTTGTATCTTTTTTGTCGATTCTGTATATCATGGAACTGCGGTAATGAGTACGGAATGAGAGCGGTAATGAGAATAATGAGGACGGTACTGTGACCTGCGCTGCGCTGGAATTCAATGTCCACCTCCGTTCTCCATTTCTACACTTCTCGGTCGGCATTGCACACGTGATCTTGAACGAGGCAAACCAATGCGTTACCAACTGGGCTGCACTCTTAAAACACATATATGACTCCATTTTGGAGAGTACAATTCCTCTCAAAATGGAGTCTCCTCAGCCCCTTTAGGGAGTGAGGAGACTTTAGACTTCTCTTTTCCCCGAACTTCCATTTTTTTGGGAGTGGGGCTACGCTCTAAATCCTACTGGAGAGTAATATTACTCTGCGCTAGGGAGTAATGGAGTAATGTTACTTCCTTGTGGGAGTGAGGAGACTCTTTTTTGAGAGTAATCGTACTCTCCAAACGGGAGTGATACATGTGGCAAGAAAAAGGAGTTAAAGTACACCTTTCTTTTTTTTTTTTTCAAGAGGGTTCCGAGGCCGGTCAACTCTATACGCAGCGATTTGATTCTCGCGGTTTGCGCGTTAGGCGGTAAATATGTGTGTTAGGTGGTGACACCTGCGACAGAGAGGCAGCCTTCAATGATAATTGAAAATAAATCGCAGTTGAACACGAGCCCAATGCCACCGGCTGTGCAGCGTGTCAGCTTGCCAGGGAAGATTGGACAGTTTTAGAACTCGTGTTCCACACATGATGGAGCTACGCACTCGTTCTCCAATGTTCATTGATGTCAATGATCATTGAGTACTCCCCTATCGCTCTCAACTCATAACCTCCTCGATCGTGTTTTTGAATGACGTTTCATGTTCGAGATAGAGTCACTAAACAAGCTACGCTTCAGAGTATCGACACTGAGTTCCAGGAGCGAGCATGCGCCATCTTGTTTCGGCGCCACGCTACCCACGCGCACGCGCACCGCGCACGTCAGCGCACGATGCCATCTATCGTGCGCGGGTGAAATGTTCCTTTCGTTTGCAACAGGTCCCCCAAACTCACCTCGGAAAAGCGTGCAACGAAGAAGGCCGCCACTAGATACCCCACAGTTGCCGTTCCGGATCACTTCAGCGCGCTAAGTTTAGCGGCAAAATGTTTTTGTTGTTTCTGCGAATGAATCTAGTCTTTATATGTCCAAATAAAACGGGTATAACAACTTTCTGTGTCGTGTTTCACTTTTTGGTCCCGTTTTTAAACGTGTTGAGCGATCGGAAGGATCTAGTGCACGGCTGCGTGCATCACATAGCGTACCTGTCGTACCAGGCGCCGCAGGCGCTGCAGTCGTCCATTTCTCCTTCGGTGACTTGGCCTGCCTTGGATTGTGCTTCAACTGGATCTTTAGCGCACTACAATCAAACGCAAGCCAACGTCTGGTAACAATGGGGTATCTAACGGCGGCCTCCGGCATTGCACACATCGGGATAGGAACAAATACATGGGAAAATGGCGACCTTGGGGGACCTGGTTTGCAAGCACCATTTGACGGCCTTGAGATTGACCTTGACATTGTAGCAGCCCCAGCGGTGTCATCATCATCTTCGATCAGCCTCTCGCGGCCGCGTAGCCGGGGAAAATGAATCAGTTGGGCTCTCGCCGCCAAACCAGCCGGTTCTCTTTCTTTCTCCTGCTTGCTCCTGGCTTCACCGAAGAACTTCCCTCAAGGCCGCTACCACATGCCCTTGGGCAGAAGCACTACCTCTCATACACTGCTGTGGCTAAGAATAACCGTCAAACAGGACCTCCACTGTACCCCTGCTGAACTTGTCTACGGGGCCACGCTCCGTATTCCCGGTGGCTTCTTCCCATCTTCTACCCCGACCACTGCCGTCGACATAGCTTCATATGTAGAGCGAGTACGGTCCTGCCTTGCCGACCTCCAGCCCCCCCCCCCCCCCGCCCGATCTAGCGCCCGCCCGTCTTACCAGCACCCTCTCCTGCAGACGGCTACCCACATCTTTTTCAGGCACGACGGGGTCCGCAAGCCCCGCCAGGCCCCGTACGACGGACCATTTCTGGTCTTGTCCCGTGGCGAAATAGCGCGAAAGGTTTTGATGCGTGCAATTTGTTTCCCAGAAAAAAAAAAAAACGCACATAAACATGGCTTCGCGCGTTCACCCTTAACTCGCCACTCCAGCTATAACAAGGATGAGGAGGTAAGATGCCACATCACTGATGACTCAATAAGGAGAACTCGTTCTGGTCCTCCGGTCAGTGGGGGTCAGCGTCTTGTCCCTTTGCTGCCGTAAAGCAGTTTTGCCGGCTCTCCAGGAGAATTGGGGATAGAAGGAGCGGCCGAACCATATCCGAGCCAGGAGAAAGACTTCTTCAGAACCGTGAACAGCCGAGTAGCAGACGACAGCGGAGTAGCAGACAACATTTCTCTAGACCAATCAGCGCGAGGTTCCAGGCAGAAGACAGAGTGATTACAGCTCTCTCACCAGCGTTGCGCACGGTCGCTTCTTGCGACGTATTTTAAATTCAATTTCTGCGATAATGATGACTCCGCGGTGTAAATAACTTAGCATGGCGCATCTTACTCTGCATCCTAACAGTTTTATACATAGAAATCATACGTAGAAAGGCTAGAAGAAAAGCTGGGAGAGAGAGAGAGAGTGATGGGAGAGAGCGAAGGCGTTGTACCGAGGCAAGACCCTCTCCCATTGCCCAACTCTGGGAGGCGCCATGATCGATGTTTTGGATTGAACCGGATGCCACCACAGCCTTTCCGCGTGTGAAGACTAGGCACGTTCGGCGCAACGCTATCCAATCCAATGCAAGTCGCTTCCGCTTCCGCTCTGCTCCGCGTGCCATGCCGTGTGCGAAGTGTGTTTGTTTTGTCACCGCTCAACCAATAGGCGAACAATTTGTAACAGGGGAGCGCCGCATTGGATTGACTGACATTCCTGGTGCATTCCCGCAGCAGCTTAACGAAAGTATAGCCACAATGATTCGTGCTTCCTGAACGCCACTGACATGCCGATCCACAAAATACACCCAACAGGGGCACGATCCAATCCAATCCAATCCAATCTAGAAATGACCTCCCTCGTTGTACACCATGCCGAACCCCGAGTATGGACCACGGTGTTTATGACCTTCTCTGTCCTCTCTTTTGCTGCACAAATGAGTTGTGGCGTATTGCTGATCTGCGTCTAGGGCTTGTCGGTCCGAAAATTTACAAAACGTTCCCAAAAACGGGCCCTGCTGCTTATCTGCGGTGCGGGTTATGCGTGTCAAATTACGGTAATTTCAAAATAGCGTGCTCGTGCACCCCTCTGCACCAGTGAACTCGCTCGCTTCCGGTTTCGCTACGCGCATGCTCAACGACCGCGGATTTAAAGGATCAGTGAAGACCATCCTAATGGTAGGAGTATTAGTGTGATAACTTAAACTTAGCGAACACATTTAAGCGATACCGAAGACCTGTGGGCTTGGATTCCCTAGGAAATGGGTATCTTACTGTTTAAACCTTGTGGTTGCAACATGAAACAACAACGCATTCGAACTCGTAGGAGACACCTTTCGTAAGACGATAGGCCCACCGTATCGATCATGGCGGTTCGCGTGTTGAGACGCCCCTCTTCGCTGGCTTGGTTTCTAGTTATTATGAGAGTTCTGTGTTTTTTTTTTTATTTATTTATGAGAATACCTCACGTGCCCTCGGGGAGCGTTGAGTGAGGGGGGGGGGGGTTACATCAGCAAGTCAGAACAGAACAGAATCATCAGAACAGATCATCAGAACAGAAGCAATTGAACACTTTGCAAAAAAAACAAGCAAAAAAAAAACACTTATGTGAAAACGTTAAGAAAACATATGCGATGATAATGAAATTAGACACCAAAACTGGCAGCTAGCTGGCTGCGAAAAACTGAAAAGTCGGAGTTAGCTACGATAGACTGGGGAAGGTCGTTCCAAGCACTGATGGTTTTGGGGAAGAAAGAAAATTGTAAATGAGATGTACGACATGGAATGTGGTCGATTTTATGGGCATGATCGATCCTAGAGGAGATGTAGTGGGCCATAGTGATGTACCCTGGACGGATGGTTGTGGTGTAGTAGAATTTGTGGAATAAACACAGACAAAAGTATTTCCTACGGTGTGCAAGAGGAGGAAGATTGATAGAGGCCTTTAAAGATGTAATACTGGACGGAAAAGAATAGTCCGATAAAATAAAGCGAGCTGCCCGATTCTGTAAGGATTCAAGAAGGTCTACAATGGTGCACAAAAGTGGTTGCATTGGTCCACATTGGTGGTTGCATTGGGTGCATTGGTCCACAAGTGGTTCTATAGGAAAAAAAACTGAGTGTTAAAAATGACCTCTGTGTTACTTTAATTCTCTTAAAGGGGCACTTGTTTTATCTACTTTTGTCACAGGAATGTGCGTCACCAAGTTTGGATTGCTGCGAGACCATCAGATTTACTACGACAGGGCTGCCTGCTACATGTACTATTGCATGGCCCGGGAGCACGCTTTATATTACGATGCGTAAGGTTTCATTCTCATCAGATACACCGTAATTTCACGCGTACTAGCCGCGGCTTATGCGTATGCTTATGTGTAATAGTGACTCTCAGAGCCGTATATTAAGAGGGAGTCTGGCCATTGGGAGGAGTCACAGAAAGAGGTTCGGCCTGTCAATCACAGTTTCCGTTCCCTGATTGGTTTGCTTTTTATCTAGGGGGTCGCCATGACATCTCGCTGCCACCCAAAGTGCCGACGAAAACAAACACAGTGAAACGCGCATTTCGTGACAAAAAAAATGACAGACTACCCTGATTTTACGCTGCAAATGTACATCCTAATATACGTTTCTCGGTCATCACTATCAACTTGTGCTCATCCATCGATATCTAACCGAAAATAATACGTTTTGTCGCCGGTGTTAGGCTTAGTGAACACGGCGATCACAACGAAATCATAAGAAGAACGGCGCTGTGCTGTACAGTCTTATATTTAATTGCTGGATTTCACGGATATAAACGCTCTTGCCTTTTATATTCCAACTATTCATGTGGATTTGTTTAAAAATCATACCGACAACAGAATGTGTCCCAGCAGGTGGTTCTGTCGACAGCGGCACAAAGACGGAAGCAGACGACAACTCCCAACGTGCCTTACACTCCCTAGGTGGCGTTCATCAAATTTGCACAAAAAATGCACTAGTTTTGCATATTGCGAGAGATATCCATTTCAATCCTATCCAATCCACTTGCCACCCAAAATAGCGCTGCTCATGTTGGATAATGGGGCAAATAGTGAGGATAGGCTGATTGATAGCGCCTTATATCTCAAGACTTCATTGGTCGGAAAGTTGAAAAAGTGGGTGGTGCTTCAGGTATAGGCATGACCCATTAGTGGCAGACTCCCCTTTAATATACGGCACTGGTGACTCTGGAACAACACCTCCCAACCAATAGGCGAACAATGAGTGACAGGGAAGCGCCGCATTGGATTGACTGACATTCCTGGTGCATTCCCGCAGCAGCTTAACGAAAGTATAGCGACAATGATTCGTGTCTTCTGAACGCCACTGACATGCCGATCCACGAAATACACCCAACAGGGGCACAATCCAATCCAATCCAATCTAGAAATGACCTCCCTCGTTGTACACCATGCCGAACCCCGAGTATGGACCACGGTGCTTATGACCTTCTCTGGCGTCTCTTTTGCTGCACAAATGAGTTGTGGCGTATTGCTGATCTGCGTCTGCAGCTTGTCTGTCCGAAAATTTGCAAAACGTTCCTAAAAACGGGCCCTGCTGCTTATCTGCGGTGCGGCTTATGCGTGTCAAATTACGGTAATTTCAAAATAGCGTGCTCGTCCACCCCCCTGCACCAGTGAACTCGCTGGCTTCCGGTTTGCTACGCGCATGCTCAATGGCCATGGATTTAAAGGATCAGTGAAGACCATCCTAATGGTAGGAGTATTAGTGTGATAACTTAAACTTAGTGAGCGCATTTAAGCGATACTGAAACCACCGCGGTGTGTCGTGACCAGCGCGCTCGTCCACCCCCCTGCACCAGTGAACTCGCTCGTTTCCGGTTCGCTACGCGTATGCTCAATGACCATGTATTTAAAGGATCAGTGAAGACCACCCGAATGGTTGGAGTATTAGTGTGAGAACTTAGACTTAGCGAGCACATTTAAGCGATACCGAAACCACCGCGGTGTGTCGTGACCAGCGCGCTCGTCCACCCCCCTGCACCAGTGAACTCGCTCGCTTCCGGTTCGCTACGCGTATCCTCAACGACCGTGGATTCAAAGGATCAGTGAAGGCCGTCCATGTGGCAGGAGTATTAGTGTGATAACTTAAACTCAGCGAGCACATTTAAGCGATACCGAAACCACCGCGGTGTGTCGTGACCAGCGCGCTCGTCCACCCCCCTGCACCACTCGCACCCCCTGCACCACTCGCTCGCTTCCGGTTCGCTACGCGTATGCTCAATGACCGTGAATTTAAAGGATCAGTGAGGGACCGTCAGTGTTAGAGTCACTAAATAGGGAGCAGAGTAGCGACACTGAGCCACGCCGGCGAGCGAGACCGCCATCTTGGGTCCGGCGTGGCTGCGTCGCCTAGCAACGGGACGCCAATCCCTACCCTTCTCCGCCGGAGAACTGCGCGTGATCGCGCCAGCTCGCAACCCAGGAAGCCGGCTTTGGATGGAAGAGACTCAACATGGACGGCACGTTCTTGGGAGAGGAGAAACCACGTGGCACGATCGGCTCAATCGAGGACACCGAACGGCGGCTCCAGCGCGGAAAGGAATGCTATACTCTGTACCCGTATTCAATTACTCTAGTCTATGTCGCAGGAGTATTGGTGTGATAACTGGCGCTAAAAGACAACCGCTAAAGACAACTGTAACTCGATACAGCCTTCAAGGTGTAAGAGCAACTGTCCTGTGTCTCTAGCCTGTAGATGGGTTGACGTAACATTGAAGGTGTCATCTTAACTCGATACCCAACGTTCCTTTTACAGGTGTGAAATATCCAATTACGAACCGAGCAGGCCAGGCTGCAGAGTCATAGGCCATGAGGAGGGAATTTATCCAGTGTGCTGCAAACGCATAGAATCGTGTGAATACTGATCGTCAATAAACCGAAAAGGCCACCTACAAGTAGCGAGTTTCCTTTTCAGTGATGTTCTGAGGCTGGAACAACATACAAAGGACAAATACAATACAAAGCCTCAAATTCCGTTAGAAATTAATGACGAAAGACGGAAGTCGCTGAAAAGGTTAGCCAGCTGTAGGAGTCGAACCCACCCGGTAATCCAGAAGATGCGGGTTCGACTCCTACAGCTGGCTAACCTTTTCAGTAACTTCCATCTTTCATCGTTCCTTTTCCGTGAAGAAGACCGAGAGACACGGACACAAAAGACGACACACTTAGGTTCTCAGACACAGCAATAAATTTATTAGTTCATCTCAACTTAAAAGCTAAAAATCTTCGAAGGGGTGCGAGAGGGATAAAAGACGCATTGCTAACTACGTTTCCCCTGGTGGCAATCTCCAAGGATTCCCGAAACAACCTCCGGTGTGCGTAGGGTTCCTACGCAAGCACTGTAGTGTCCTTGAAGCAAGGCTGGCAACCTTTACAATCCCGTAAATGATCTACCAGTTCCGAAGACCCGGCCATTCTTTCAACATTTGCTGCATGTTCCCTAATCCGGTCATTGAGGCACCGGCGCCGGGCCTTTTCCGTGCCACGCTTTAGAGAACAACGGTATAGGAAAAACGACGACGCCTTACATTTTAGGGAAAGGTAGGTTTGCTTAGTGAACAGCTTGTTTTAGTGAATCGTTTTTTTTTTTTTCGCCACGACCCAGTCACGTGACTACTTCACTTCCTCTTTCCACTGGTCATTCGCCAAACCGTTTCAAACACCCTTTGACGAAAAACGATTCACTTAAACTAAACTAAAATGGGAGGTGCCCGGGTTCGAACCCCGGTGCCGGCTGTGCTGTCTGGGGTCTTTCTTTGGGGTTTCCTCAGGCGCTTTCAGACATGTGTTTGCAAAGTTACCTTAGAAGTCGGCCCAGGACGCACATGTTGATGTTGCCCGCCTCTGGCCTACAACGGCGAGCCCACATCAGCGAGGCCTTCATCAGCAGCACCACCACCGTCACTAAAGCTCTACTAAATACGTTTTCAGCGAAGTGACCTGAACTTCGCGAAAGTTTCGGTTTCGCTCTTGTTTCAATGAGATTCCTGGAAGTCAGATGCTGAGCACCAGGGATTCGAACGGAATCCGGACCGGCACCGAAAACCGTACCCGAACCGTTTTTTTTTTTGCCGGAACCCAATCCGAACGCAAATTTCCTGACGCTGTCGAGCCCGAACCTCAACAGAAGCAAAAAAAAATGTCAGAAATAAATAAATAAATAAATAAGTAATAGCGGTAACCGTTTCGCAATGAAGCGGTTCTGACATAAAGGTAATCAGCATATGAGTTCAAGTGCCGCTAAATTCGCAAACGAGGAATCTTTCGTCTTCATATAAATACTAGAAGTCACACTCTAAAAAAAAAAAGAAAGAAAGAAAGAAAGTAAAAGGTAACGTGGAAATAACTTCCCACATTTACTCCATTTCCACTCCCCCTGTCAATCGGGTACTCCCCTTTCTTCCTGCACTTACCATGTAACTCCATCACTGCAAATAGATGCTCCCTCTTGCGGGCCAAATTTTAACGGACGAGTGGTGTGTGACGTCGCCCTCCTTCAGGTACGGTTATTTTCGAATTATAAATTTGTGTACTACAGTGCAGTCATCCATATATTGAAACACTTTTGTTGTATATTTCATTGTATTGTATACTGTTTCGCACTAAGACTCTGAAGGCCTGTTCCGACATATAGCGATTTGCAGTATAGCGCTAGAAAATGGCGCGATATTTTCCTCCTCGCAGTGCTGTATACTAGCGCTAAAAATTAGCGTTTGCCGGAGTTGAGCTCTTGTAAACTTTTTCAGCGCGAGTATTAGCACGACATTAGTGTTGGCCAATGAGGAGGCCCTTCAGCGATGACGTCGCGGAAGTTGTGGAGGAGTTGTTTTGCTTCCGCATTTAACGGCACGGCGACCTCATTGGAACCGGCGAGTCTATCATCCAAAATGCCACCAAATTACCAGGCATTTTGGATGACACACTCGCCGGTTCCAATGAGGTCGCCGTGCCGTTAAATGCGGAACCAAAACAACTCCTCCACAACTTCCGTGACGTTGTCAGTTGATCGAAATTTTTCGTCTGAATGCTGTTGGACACCGGAGGCGCCATGATGAGACAGACCGGGAACGAGCACCCAACTTCCGCTAAATTATAGCGCTATCGCCACTAAATTATAGCGCTAGTGCCGCACTAGCAGACGAGAACAGCGCTACCCTTTCTCTGAACGTGAGGTAAGTACGCCTTAAGTCCAGTTCCCACATGCAGCGCTTCGCTTTATAGCGCTAGAAAATAGCCCTCAAAATCTTGCGCTGTGTTTCTCCCTGCCGTTCTCACATACAACCGAGCACATAGCGCTGTCCTGTTGGGGTCACGTGATATCTCGTTGCGACGTGATGCACCGGTACTACAGTGATTGCGTACTGTCGGCGTCGGGTCTCCGCAGCATGAAGGGGGTATGACACCTTCGATGCTGTGATCGCGACACCAGACTATAGTGACCAAACACTCATGCATTGGCAGGCGAAACTCGTGGTCATTTTCACGACGTCGTCATCGTCGTCGTATTCCCGTCTTGCTGCTTCGAGTGATCGGAAGCAAAACAAACCCCAGCTTCCGCGACGTCACGGCTCAAAGAAGCTCACGATTGGTCAACGCAGGTTCATCGCTAATATAGCGCTAGAAAAGTTACCGGGGCTCTACTTCGACAAGAGCGGTTTCATAGCTGCTTGCGGCAATGCGAGGAGGAAAATATAGCGCAATTTTCTAGCGCTTTGTAGCAAAGCGCGATATGTGGGAACTGCCCTTAAACCGTCCGATAACAGTGAGCGCTGTTTTGTAGCGCTATATTAGCGCGCTGCTATATATATCGGAAGACGCCTTCAGTTGGTGGAGCTCTCACTGTTACGTGAGAGCGCATCGTACAATGTTACCTTCTGGCACCCCATTTACGCCGAATACTTATCGCGGAGTTTACCGGCTTCGAGGGTGTTTCCCAATGAGAGTTACTGAGGGAAGCTCATACCTTTTTTTTTTTTTTTAGTGTCTGGTTCCATGGGACTACTGAATTTCTTAGATGGAGGTATCACACCCCTACTTTTTGTACACTATCATAACACATCCAGTCTTCGTTCGCGCACAACATTTCTCATCCCCAACGGGTATGCACATATTGTATTGCTTATAAGCGGGTACACAGATATTCCGAAATAAGAAATTCCATGGATGATTCCAACGCAGCTGCAAAGCTCTAGCATCAATCTGTTTCATGGTGTCAGCAGGATGCCTGTAAAAGTTTATGCGTAAGTAAGCAAGTAAGTAAGTAAGTGTTATGGTAAGTAAGTAATAAGAAAAAATACATTCTTCAAGTCATGTTTTCGAAGGAACCAACTTCAGCATCGCAAACGATTATTCTGCGGCTACGTGGCTAACCCGGCGGAAACTTGTTGAGATTGGCAAGACTCAGTCGTCGTCACTTAAGCTGTGGCATGACAGATTATACATAGGGAGTGACATGTTTCGCCTTAATCCCGCCTTTTTCGCCTTAATCCCGATTCCGCCCGGTTATGCCCCCCCCCCCTCCGAACTGACCTCCGACCAGTTTCAACCCGCCTTCTCCCCGAATTCCAAACACTATGAAATCCTCACGTGACGTTTCCGCTGAAGACGAACAAAGGTCGCTACGTGTGTCAGCAATACACCCAGATGTGTCAACACTGCCCATGCCTTCGGGGATTACCGCTGGATCACGATCACGAAAAAAAAAAACGAAAGAACAAAAAAGAGAGATTAGGAAAGGACTTAATAGACAGGAGGAGAAACAAAACCAACCTATAACACCCGAAGGCACAGCTATCGCCCGATTTCTCCTCGCTTTACAGGTTGAAAAACAACGCCCGATTTTTACCCCCCGAATATCAGAAAGGCGCATTTAACCCGAACCAGTCACTTCCTAACCATACATTGGCACAAAGTGTTGTCGATATGACGGTGAAGACTCTTGTGTTAGAGGATTTTCAACATAACAAAAAAAAATACATGGTCAGAGGTCAGAAGGTCACCTATTGCAGTCACGCTGCTCTACATGATTGCCACGAATATCCGGAGTGTCATACCGAAGCTTGCAGGTTTACATGACCTTGAATATGCAACCGCCGTAGATACCGTGTAGTCTTAACCGAGACACGGTTAGCACCTGCTCTAATAGTGAACTTTACGGCATGCAAGAATACTGGAAAAGCCGGGAGACAACATAACTGGACAAAAATGTAGAGAAACTCAGTCTTAACATAACAACACAACAAGAAATGATGAAAGATCAAAGACGATGATGGTAGAGCCCTGGTGATGATGATGATTTGTTTTTGTTTTTCTGGCGCAAAAGCTACTAGGGCTATAATGCGCCAAACAACAAGGTAATGTGATGAACCCAGTTAAGAATTTAAATGCTCATATTAAAACAACATGGCTAGTGGTGGCTTAAAAAAAACATGAAGGGGTAAGAAAAGAGCTCACTGTAAATTCACAGTTTGTTAAGATATCCAATGTTCTTTAAAAATGTATGTACTCCAGTAAAAGGAACAGTAGGCTCGTCATCCAGCAAAAGAGCTGGATGAAGAGGTAAAGAGTAACGATAAAATTCAGGGTAGAGCCCTGGACCCCTAGTCCAGAAGATGTGGGTCCGAGTCCTACAGCTGGCTTACCTTTTCAGTGACTTTCATCTTTCATCGTTAATTTCTTAGGCAACTTGAGGCCTTGTATGTGATTGTTCCTTCTATGTTGTTCCAGCCTCAGAACATCAGTTCTCTCATGTTCAACATAACAAGGTTTACGTAGATATGAAAGAACTGATGTTCTGAGGCTGGAACGACATAGAAGCGACAAATACACACAAAGCTCCAATACAAAGCCTGGAAGTCGCTGAGAAGGCGTGTTAGCTTTGCTCAATTGGTAGAGCCCTGGACCGGCAATCCAGAAGATGTGGGTTCGAGTCCTACAGCTGGCTAACCTCTTCAGTAACTTTCATCTTTCGTCGTTTACTTAGACGTTTGGTCCGTCCTGCGACGGACATCATCAGTGCCAAACTGAATGAGAGATTGCACAACCGGTCGCTATTTAAGGAGATGGGAATATTGTTGGGGGAAGGGGGCCACGGTTTTTGTTACAAACCGAGGGCTTACCGCCTATGTGCCTAGACTCTAGAAGCTTCCTAGGTCCCCATCTTTGTTCTCTGGCCAAGGTTCGAGCCAGAAAGCTTCTGGCAATGTTCTTTAGTTTCACGAGTCTGTTCAAGGCCTTCCACCTACCCGTCGACCCCTATTGCACTCCACTTTCAGTACATTGTGCTGCTTGGGGAGTTTCCTCAGGGCAGGACCCTGTTCTTCTGGGCACCGTTTTCCTCATTGGCATGGTGTTGAAAGGGTTAGGTGTGACGTGTTAGAGGTTTATGCGAATTGTGGGTCAACCAACAGCCCGGAGAGAAGAAAGGGTCCGTACGGGCTTCCACGGCCGGAGTGAATGGCAGCTTTGTTAGATTGTAGAGGGGATTATGTGAACGAAGTGATCTTGGCTCGAGACCGGTTACAGAAATGGGAGGTTCACGTGTACAGGGACGGAACGGGACAACAGGCAGGAATTGGCAACCATTTCGAAAGATACGGAGGTGAGTGGTGACGTGGAGAAAATTCAAGAGCGAGAAAAGCATTTTGTATTTTATTTTATTTTATTATTATTATTTTTTTAGAGATATATATTCGTAATACAAAGTTGTGGCATGCAATAAAGAGATCAAAAAGCAGTGGCCATGCAGAATATAACAGATGATAAATGGGATTGAATGGAAAGGACTGAGCATATTTTATTTGTGAGGTTTTCTAAGGTGCCTTGTGATTTGCTGATACCGAACGAGTGAAGAGCGTTGAACTTGTAAATGAGATAAGACTCCCTATCACGTCTGTCACGTGTGGATCTGAGCCCGGTTTCTAGAATATCCAGTTTAATGTTGTCAAAGTTCAAAGTGTTCGGCGACTGCTTTGGGGAGTTTGTTGGACGTGTCGGTTCTGTGTCAGGTAACTTGTGTACAGTTGCCTAAGATGGCTAAATTGCTGATTACATCATACGGAGTCCATAAGATCATATAATCTCTGAAATGTTCCGTAAGTTCAGGTTCGGACGGCATTAAATCTAAATTGCTCATCATGATTAAAAATGTATATCGAGTATCATATTGGCTTATATTTTGCCCAATTACTCCAACACTCTCAGTTGCTTATGGAGTGGAAAGTAGGAAAGATCGGTCCAGCCTTTAAATATGGGTATAGCCACGCAGATAGTAACTACCGACCCGTTTCTTTAACGAGTGTTTGTTCTATATCCTACAATATGTTATTTTCTCTCACACATCGTGAAATTCTCCGAAGGGAATGATTTCTTTTATGCACTCCAGTATGGATTTCGCAAAATTCATTCATGCCAAACCCAACTTGCATGATTTCTTCATGACATCTATCTAAACTCAGATTCTTCTTGGCAGACAGATGCCGTTTCTCCAGATTCCCGAGAGGCTTTTGATAAGATTCCTCGTAAGTACTTTCTGCTGAAATTGTCAACTCTGAGCTTGGACTCCTCCGTGTACAACTGGACACTTCAGTTTCCCTCCTGATGTTCACAGCTTGTTTAGTGTAACAATTTTCTTTCTGGTCGTGTTCTTGTTACTTCTGGTACTTCTGGTACAGGGCGGGGTGCTAGGTCCTCTTCTCTTCCTGATTTATATCAATGACCTTCCTAAGGATCTTACCTAGACAATGCAAAATCTCTTCTACTCTCAGCTTACTTTGCAGCGTGACCTATCGTTAACTCATTCGTGGTCTGTCACCTGGAAATTATGTCACCTATTATTTCCCTACATGTTGGAGGATACGTCGGATTGGTTCATTATTAATGCTATCTGTTGATCATGTTCATTCGAATTATTTCCTTATGTCTGCGCTGTTCACTAACTCAGTCAAGTTCACTCTTCAACAATCTGATTAATTAAATTTGTGTCACCTTGGAAGATTAAACTTAGCTTCCATATTGTGCTCGAAGTTACTTACATCTATCAGAACTTGTAATTAAAGCTCCACTGTTGCAATGATGGTGCTCACGTCTCAGACATTTTATAGCTAGAAGTGAGTGCGGGTGAGCAAACTTGGACCTGCACCCACACAGTACCCGCGCGTGTGTGACCCGCAACCACACCCGCACCCGCAAGAATTTCATCTGGGCGACCCGCACCCGCAGTGCTGTCTCTATGCCCGCATATTCGCATAGGGACCCTCAGGGAGAAGTGAGCGATATAGACCATAGAAATCTTAAGGCGTATGCTCGAAGGAAACTTCCGAAACTGGGACGTACGGGCGAGGGGAGCGCCATATTGAATCAGCTACTGTTGCCGCGGCGCATGCAAACAAAGGAATTCCGTAAGCATACAGCAAACATAACCCCAAAAATGTTTTTGGATCAGTAACACACCGCCAGAATCCATGAAACCGTAAGATATATGAAAAGACACACACACACGAAGAAACAGACACGACACGGACGCCACAAGGGGGCGCCGTCTCCGCCGGTGCCTCAACCAGCCTTGACTACAAGCCTGGATAGGCGGCGGATGCTGACAAAATATGCAGCCGACGGAAGCAGAGGAGCAACCGAGCAAGTGTTGCGACAGTTTTTGGAACTGTGGCTGCTTTCACGGGATGGAAATACACGATGTTTCATCGGCTGATTCAATATGGCTGCCTCCGAGCGCATACATTGAGAGAGGGAAAGAGCCCCGTTCAAGTGCTTTGCTCTCCTGCGATCCTCCTCCACGGCTTTCCTTCTAGCCTCTCTCCGTAAGATTTCTATGATATAGACGTTCTTCTTGTTCTTCTTAGGAAGGGAGTTGCCTCAGGACAGAAGCCGCCGATATTCTTCTTGTTCACTCTCTGCGCGATGAAGAAGACCATGCGGGCACGATGCATCAGCCTTACCGCAAATCAATAGATGCGTTCCTTCTGTTAGTTATTGAAAGTCCACTCGCCCCCTCGTCCACTTTACCGCTGTTTCTACTTTAAAGCAATGGGAATTCTGAGCGTTGGCAACGTGTCTCGGATGGCTTCAATCGTATGCCAATAAAACTGTGTAGCAGACGACGCGCAGTGTGTCACGGAGCGGCGCGCCGTCTGCTACAACTGCAATTCAACAAGGAGCCACATATCATATGTCTGCATTGTTAATCGAACTCGCCCACCAGCCCTTACCTGCTGCAGTCTGGCACATGGATTTATACGGCCAACGACATAGGGCACTGCTCAGCTGGCGTGTGACAAAGAGGGATCACTAAGTTGGCCACGGTTGCATTGCGGGCACACCCGCATTTTACCCGCTACCCGCAGTGACCGCGAATTCCTACCCGCAAGTCGTGATAATGTGCGGGACACTGCGGGTATCCGCAGGTATACCCGCACCTGCGCTCAACTCTATTGATAAGTAAACTCGTAATTTTGATTGTAATCGTATTGAATAAGAATATCTTCTTTGATGAAATGTACTATTCCATTTTAATTCTGATTCATTGAAAATGTGTGTGTGTGATTACCGTTAATAAAAAACTGTTGTGTTTGATGTGTGATACCTCTTCGAAGCTATTGTACAGTACCAGTAATAAGCACACTCTTTGTTACGTGGATTGTGTTCAGGACCGGCGATAGGGTAAGGCGAGTAAGGCGACGCCTTAGGCCCCGCGCTTATATACGCCCCACGCACGAAGCCCTTAACCAGGGATTACTTTTTTTAAATATCAAGTATGCACTTAATCGCACGCGGGATGTTCGACTAAAACAGAAATGAGCGAAGAATGTGTCATGTGCTACTCCGTCATGGGGTGAGAAAAAAGTCACACTTTTAAGAAAAATCCACCAACCCTGCAAGCTATACCGAGGATTTCGCACCCTTCTCTGCTGCTTCCATTTCCCGTACTGCTAAAATCTCCCACCGCGAAAATCTTATCATTTCGTATCTTTTCATTACTGCTGGTGTGAAACAGGCCCCGCGATGTGGCTTTGCCTCAGGCCCCGCGCACCCGTAGCACCGGCCCTGATTGTGTTTCTGCTGCTTCAGGTTTTTGACTGGGTTTTTCTCCTTCACAACATAACTCGCAGCACTATTGACACTAATAAAAATATTTTCACTTGTACACTTGTGTGTGTGGCTATTCTTTGCATGTATATACTTGTATGTAAGCCGCTCAGCGCACGGTTTATGTAGCGGAAAAAATTGTGAGTGAAGTTTGCCCAGGTGGCAAAATGGCGAAAAAAGTCGGTCCAAGCTAAAAATTACCCAATGATAAGCCCACGCGCAGCCCTCTCCCACCGGTAAGCGCACGGACAAACCGAAAATACGCGAGTGAAGTCGGCCCAGGCGCGCCTAGTGGGCCCGCTTTTCCTACGACCAGACCTATTACTACTCGGAAGATGGTACACAGTGCACATGTGGCATGTCTAGTAGATATCCAGACACATCCATATTACATGCCATGGATCATCGGAAGCTCATCCATAACTATGGAATCATGTCCTCTAGATGTACCTTCTGGACATCTGTCACATCCAGTGTTTGTGAGGCATTTTGACGTCTAATATAAGTCCTATCGACGTTCTTGCCGGATTAATATGCGACAATATAGACTGGATTGCATATGCAGTTTTTCGGTTATTTTGTGTGCATGAACAGCGCAAATGCCGTATCCGTGGCCGTACACCCAACTCGACACAGCCTGTGCATTTCTCAGTAGCCTCTATTGGCGTGCTGAATGGAACATATACTAGAATACAGATAATTGTCGGATGTTTGTTCGGGGTAGTGGGGGCCGAAAACATGTGCAACGGTGACGAGGATGTGTTTCTGCAATTAATATGTACTTCTGCGATGAGTCAAACTACCCGCTGGCATTTCTGACATTCCTACCTGACAAACATTGTGTTTGTAATTCAGGCTATTGTCTATGATGAGGTACCTACTGAGTGGAGCTGCCAAACTGATAGGTTTCCTGTGTTGGTGGAAGAGTGCAACGCAAATACTTTGGAGAGAGCAGGACGCAAACATTGGAAAAACTTGTTCTTCAATATGTCACGTTCTCACAAGATAGATTCCCTTTCTTGTAGCACTATATGTAAACATTACTAGTAAATTGTACGACAAGTACCACAAAAAAGAAAAAAAAAACAAAAAAAAAATTTAGTACCAGTCAATATTGTACCTGTTAAATGGATGCACAGAGGTCGTCTCGAACATGGGTACAGTGAACGTCCCATAGACGTCCACCGTCTACAACGTACTAACCGTACGTATAATATATATCGATTAGACGTTCCCTTCGGTCTTATAGATGCTTGAATATTTCTGGTACGTCTAAGAGACGTTTGTGGTTTTATTGGGACAGTGACAGTATGCAGTCCGTCTTTTTCGCGTGCGATGAACCATAAAAAAAAAACTTTCCTCATTTTCGTGAAACACCCTGTATACAGCCTCCATCCAAGTTGTGAAACAATCGCCACCACCTGTCTCGCAAATCGGCCGGAAGAACATAACACGTGTCAACCCGAATCCTTGAACGAACGAGGAAAACAGGGTGGCAGACGTGCTGCATCCCAGGCAGCACAATGCACTGTAAGTCGAGTACAATAGGGATGGACGGGTAGGTCGAAGGCCCTGAACAAACTCGTGAAACTAAAGAACATTGATAAGACACATACCGTCCGCCCCTATTGCACTGGACCTTCATTGTGCTGCTTGGGATATTACATTGCGCATAAACCCGTTTTCTTTGAAAATCCAAGTCCCTTGTGCAATCAGCACTAGTTCTAGTACTAGTCCTAGCTTGTTGATAACTATTATATGGGAGCCAGTCCTTTTGACTGGTCTTTCGCCTCGATGCCCACAGACGTGCAATGTACCAGGCCCGGCAAGGGGGGCAGCCGGTTATAGACCCCCGGGGCTCGGGCCTCTTCAGCGTCCCGTTCGACCGAAGATCTTACTTGTATCACCAGGTGACCTGAGGAGGGGGATCCGGGCAGGACGCATCAGTGAGTCATCCCCAAGGCCCGGGACTCGCCGGCCCTGCAAGCTATTAACGTCAATGCGAAACCTGCGTTTTTGCTATAACCCAGCTTTCGTTGAAAAGTCCGTACACTGTAAACGCTTTCACACCTTTAAAGGTGTAATAATGTGCATGGCGCACGCCCTTTTTGGTGTAATTTTGGTAACATCATAATGGAGTACGGTTTAGCACTAATTTTCTTTACTGGCATGCTGTCTGTCCTCCAAAAATTCAGTCTTTCAAGTCTCAACATTGTTGAACAGTATTATAGACACTTGCACGTGCTCGATTATCGCTAGCGATGCATATATGCATTAGCACGTATCTACTATGTCCAAGATATAATGAGAGCAAGGTTTGAACTGACACCCGATCTTTTGTAATGCTCTTTGAATTTTGTAAAATATCAACCTGGATGTACAATGTTAGTAACCAGGTTTAATGTGCATGGCGCACACCTTTAAAGGCGTGAAAAAGTTTACAGTGTACTAGCTACGAGAAACTCCCTCCCTTATATGCTAAGCAGGGTGTCGAACCGCAAAAAAATACCGGTTCAGTTTGGATTCGGGTTTGCGTGGTCTGGATTTCTTTCCTGTTGAGCACCGGTTCGGCCATGCCAAAAGTCGAACCGGTACAACACTTCCGTTTTATACGTCGCATAAAACTGCTTTTATCAGGAAATGCGTGGGTAATAGTTTCTGCTGTTGTTTGCATTGACGTTCTTAGTTGGCAAGTACTCCCTTTGGCGCGAGAGGAGAACTGGATGAGCACTTGCAGGTATAGCGTCCACGACGATGAACTGCTGTAGTCCTGCTACTTTCTGTTCACATAGTCGCTTTCTTCACATGAACAGTGCTAGCAAGGTACACTTTAACAGAGCGAAATAAGATGGACAGCATTTTAGAAAGACCGCGGTACTGCGATCCGAAAGCGTACGGAAGCACGTCAAAAATAAGTCTGCCAGCCTTCGTCAGTCCGAGGTCGCAGCAGAGTACCACAACATAAAGGCAATGTGTCGCGACACCATTGCACTGCCAGTAAGCAGGACTACATTTATTTTCTAGACCAGCACTCGTACAGGCATCGTTCTGCGTATGTTTCTTCTCCACTTCTCATGTTTCTCCCTTGTTTAATTTGTACTGCTCGCATGTAACGAAAAATGTAGGCCGCTTGCTTAAACACATATTTTTTCTATGCAGCTACACAACTAGCCTACACTCTTAAAAATGAACTTCACTGCATAACACGCTCCTAGCCAACCATCATCTCGAATGATATCGTTACCTGCCTTGATTTGTTGAAAACGGGAGGCGTACGCCTTTTTTGTGACACTTATGCTGTTCATAATATTCACAGAAAAGGCGTACGCCTCCCATTTTCAACAAATCAGGGCAGATAATGATATCATTCGTGGGAATGGTTGGCGCAGAGCGTGCTATGAGGTGAAGTTCTTTTTTAAGAGTATACTCCATTCCTGCTTCACTCCGTGGACTACGGCGGGCCAGTCACCTTTTATAAGCTATATCAGTTTGTAGTAGCGGAAGGCCGCGACGTTTGCTTGCAAACCCAGTGTTTGACAAGCGTACGCGCGGCGCGAACTTTATGAAGAGCAGACGCCGCAGCGTGCGCGTGGGGTACTAGCCGCGGCGCTCACAAGGACGACAGGACGACTGCGCTTCAACGTGTTAAAAACAGGCGTTGAAAGCGTACTTACCTCGTCTGGGCTCTGAGGACAAACGGTGTCGTCACAAGCCCCTTATGGGAGTAAATGGCCTGTTCCGTAGAACACTCCCTTTTGGAGTAAAACTTACACCCTCCAAAAGGGAGTTCCACTTTACAATGTGGAGGACGATGGTCTTCCTCCACACGAGTCCTGACCGGCGCTGATGGAATGTCCCAGCGGGCAGATGGACGTGGCCTCACGCTAGGACGGTGCCGGTAGAACTCATGTAGAGAAACACCACCTCCTCCTCTACATTTGGTGACCCGAACAACGAACACCATGTCCGGCGTAATTCGGCCGTTCATCATCTTAAATTTTTCGGTGGCAAACCAGCAGCAGTAGTACTATTAAGTTGAGAGACTACGACAATGAGAAACGACGACATTGCCGCCAGGGCAGCGCTACCGTCGCGCCGACTTTTTTTCGCTACTTTTTCCCTTGCGCGGCAGGCGGCGCTCGGGTGGAGGGTTGTATGGCGTTTATCGGGGGGGGGGGGGGAGGGCTGCGTGCGCGCTTACCATCTCACATGTTTCAGCCTGGGCCGACTTATTTCGTTATTTTTCAATCTGTGCCGACTTCAATCGTAATTTTTTTTCATCTACAATGGGTGTGCAGTAGGCTGTTTACATGCAAAGGATAGCCATACGCAAAAGTACAAGTGAAAATATATTTATTAAAGTCATTAATGTCAGAAATTATGTTATGACTCTGTGTGAAGGAGAAAAACTTAGCCAAAAAACCTGATGCAGAAGAGACACAATACTCCAAACAAAGATTATACTTATTACAGGCATGATGCAATAGCATTGAAGGGTATCACACATCATACACAACATTTTTTATTATCATTGGAAGTTTTCAATTAAGCAGAAGGAGTATCACATTTTAATCAAAGAAGATATTTTTAATCAATACGATTACAATCAAAATTAAAAGTTTTTTTTATAAAAACTAACATTATTATACGTGACCACCATATGGTGGTACGTAACAGGCATTAATGCCTGTTGCTGCTTGCTCGCCAGCAAGCACTCCCGCACGAGTACGACACAAATCGTGGAACACCTTCACACACAAACGCGCTCGACGGCTCCGTTTTCTTTTTTTCGTGCCCTGTCCACAAAAGAGGCGCCACTTCGCACGCGCTTGCCTCGCGAATACGTACATGTATTCAACTTCGCTGCTCTCAAACAAGGGATACGTTGCGCGAGATTACCGATAGAGAAGCCGTTTCGCAGCACCCTTGGGTCGCACATTGGTAGAGAGTCACAACCGGTCACAAGTACATCTAAGTCTATGTACGCGAACGATAAAACGTTACAAAGGAATCCTAAGAGTCATAGTATACCGACATACATTGCACTGTAACAGTAACCCTCGTAAAGTATCCATGACATGACTTCAGAACACACGACGACAATTTCATTCGCCTACTCGTAGTCCAAACCGGCGAAGTTTTTGCTTGGACCGAAAACCGTTAAATAAATTTTTCAGTTTCCCTCCTGAGCGGAAAAAACGTATACGGTTTCGATTCCGTTCCGGTTCGCAGCAAAATAGCGTTTTTTTTTTTCGGTTTTCGGTTCCGGTTTTCGATTCGCTCCGGCACCCTGGCCAGATCAAACAGTACCAAAAGCCCGCAATGCTGCATTTTATGTGCGCACTATGTTTTCAGTGTTGTATTGCTCCGCGAGGTCAGCGAGATCATACCGCAACCGGTTCCTTCGCGGGCTGCCACTTGTCTCAGTGGGGCCCATCATTGGCTGGGAGATCGAAATATCCCCTACCTCCAGCGCCTGGAATTCCGTGTCGATATACGTTAGAATCTGGTGACGTGTCCCCGTTTGAAGGATGAAGCAGAGGCTCATGGGTATGCTCTTTGAATGGCATTGTTTTGTCGTAAAGACGCTCCCTAGAAGTAAATGAATTTCATATTTTGATATTGTGAGCCTCGTTTTTTTTTCCTTTTTTTCTATAGATCATAATAACTGGAAATTGTTTGTCAAGCGGTTTAGTGCCCCCTTAACGTAACGAAGCTCGTTGCTGTTCCGTTTGTCCCAGTGTCTATGCGATGACTTCTAGGGTGCAGATATGTTTCCGCAGCTATCCACGCGCCGCCGCCTCTTATCATTTCTCTATCACATTTGAATATGGAGAACGCTGAAAACCATGTCGTAACCCAAGCAGCACAATGTACTGAAAGTCGAGTGCAATAGGGGTGGACGGGTAGGTGGAAGGCCCTGATCAGACTCGTGAAACTAAAGAACATCTATAAGACACATACCGGCCACCCCTATTGCACTCGACTTTCAGTACATTGTGCTGCTTGGGAAAGTTTACTACCAGAGATAGCAGGTATTAACCGAGTTTGGGTTAGGACTATACCATATCTCCGGCGTTTGCATGTACAAGGCCATGCAAATCCGCAAGCTTCGGCGTGGCACTCCGGATATTCGTCGAAATCATGGAGAGTGGCATGACTTCAACAAGTGACCTTCTTACGTTTGAACATGTATTTCTTTGTTGTATTGCAAAACCTTTAACAGAAGTCTTTATCGTCACAACGATAACACTTTGTGCCAATGTGTAGTCTCTCATGCCACAGCTTAAATGAAGGCGACTGAGTCTTGCCAGACTCAACACGTTTCCGCAAGGCTAGCCACGTAGCCGCAGAATAATCGTTTGCGATGCTGAAGTTGGCTCCTTCGAAAACATGCCTTGAAGAAAGTATGTTGTCTTTGAGTTATAAAGGATCAAATTTTGCCACAACCGGTCTTACTTACTTTTACACGCATCCTGCTCACACCACTGCTCACAGAGGTGGCAAAATTACGACTCATGTCCAAGAGGAATGTGCGTCCTGGGCCGACTTCTGAGGGAACTGAGCCGACACATGTCTAAAAGCGTCTGAGAAAACCCCCCAAAAAACGCCAGACAGTACCACCGGCACTGGGATTGCAACCCATATACGTCCCGTTTTAGTTTTGCTTAAGTGAATCGTTCTTTCTCGTACGGTTTTTGAACGGTTTGGCGGATGCGCAGTAGAAAGGGGAAGTGACTGAGTCGTGGCCATAAAACGATACACTAAAACAAGCTGTTCTCTAGACCTATGTTCCCTAAAATGTAAGGCGTCTCCGTTTTCACTCAAACGGTTTCCCTAAAGCGTTGTAAGGGAAACGAAGCTCCCCTCTTGAAGGTGCACCTTACGCTTTATTGACCATCACTCTGGACACGATTCCCAGGGTTCGCAGCACACAGGAAACGCCCCATACTCATTGCCTATGACTGTGCAGTCTGGCCTGCTCAGGATGTAATCGTCCGGGTCGCACCTGTAAAAGGAACGTTAGGAATCGAGTTAACATGTCATACGCAGAAAGGCGATCGTTGCGTCAACCCATCTACAGGCTAGAGACACAGAACAGTTGCGCTTACATCGTGAAGACAGTATCGAGTTACGCCTGTCTTACACCTGTTTAGTGTCAGTTATCACATTAACCCTTCTGCCACACGGACTAGAGTCACTAAATAAGGGGTATAGAGTATAGCATTCCTTTTCCGCGCCGGAGACGCCGTTCTGTGTCCTCGATTGAGCCGATCGTGTCACGTGGTTTCTCCTCCCAAGAACACGCCGTCCATGTTGAGTCCCCTCCATACGAAAGCGGTTTCTTCGGTTGCGAGCTGGCTCTACTGCGCCCTGTTCTCCGGCGGAGAAGGAGAAGATTGGCGTTCCGTTGCTAGGCGACGCAGCCGCGCCAGACCCATGTTGGCGGTCTCGCTCGCCGGCGTGGCTCAGTGTCGCTACTCTCCCTATTTAGTGACACTAACACGAACGGTCCCTCACTGACCCTTTAAATCCTTGGTAATTGAGCATGCGCGTAGCAAACCGGAAGCGAGTGAGTTCGCTCGTTCAGAGAGGTGGATGAGCGTGCTGGTCACGACACACCGCGGTGGTTTCGGTATCGCTTAAGAGCGCTCGCTAAGTTTAACGTATCACAGTAATACTCCTGCCACACGGACGGTCCTCATTGGTCCTTTAAATCCATGGCGATTCAGCATGCGCGTAGCGAACCGGAAGCGAGTGAGTTCGCTCGTTCAGAGAGGTGGATGAGCGTGCTGGTCAAGACACACCTCGGTGGTTTCGGTATCGCTTAAATGCGCTCTCTAAGTTTACGGCTCGGCGTCGCCACCCGCACAACGCACCTCTCAGTCCCTGTGCAGGAGTGTGCGAGTCACTTCCGCCCGATGCTGGGGCGTCTCGCCAGCGAGAATGTACACCACTCGCATGTTTGGTAAACTTTTGTAAACTTTTTCTGCAGCACTGTATGCTATTTTTTAAATTCTCTAATAAGAATGAAACCTTGCCTCTTGTAGTGTAGGGAACCTAACTGGGCCTCGCATTCATACTGGGTGCAGCTTATATTGTCGTAGAACACCTCGCCGTCTCGCTTCAGTCCAAAATCGGTGACGCACATTCCTGGGACAAAAGACGATAAAACAACTGAGCCTTTAATATCCCTGCCACACGGGCAGTCTTCAATGGTCATTGAAACCAATCGTCATTGAAAATGCGCGTAATGACACCCAGCGTGTAAAGTGTCAACTTCCCAAAGAGTATTGTATTCAACATTCCCCGACAGGGTGACACGTTACACGCTAGATGGCGCTATACGCATTGAAGGCTGTCCGTGTGACAGTGCTATAAGAGAGTTAAGAGAGCCGACAAGACAAAGGACGAGAATCAATAAATATAATTCCGAAGATTTATATTTAATTTGGGTTTCAATCAATCCACATTCAATTCAGGTCATGTGCGACCATGTTTCATGTTCCCTGGTACAGGTTGGGACAAAAGTTTACGGAACACGCGAGCGACGTACTTTTTTCTTCGGTGCGACACCCTTGCGGCTGCCGGAAGCGAGTGAGTTCAGTGTTTCGGAGGGGTGGAAGGGTGCACTGTTGGCGACACACAGCGGGAGCTTCCACTTCCGAGGCACACCCAAGCGACACCTGAACACTCACTTTGTGTCGCTGATGACGCGCATCCTTCCACCCCTCCGAAACAGTGAACTCATCCGCTTCTGGCAGCCGCTAGGGTGTCGCACCGAACAAAAAGTACGTGGCTCGCGTGTTCCGTAAAATTTTGTCCCAACCTGTACATCTTGATGTGGTTCCACTGGCCGCAGTATGTTGGCCCATGTACATCGTCCGGCGTGGACCTTTTGTACATGGACCAAATTTCTCTACTGCAGAAATTGAAACAGAATTGAAATTGAAGTACTACTCAATTTTGCGGAAGAGCTTCACGCACAGCTCACGCACTAGCAATCATCGATAACTCTACAACTCTCACGTTGTGGATGTGCAGCAAACCCGATATCGGTGTATTATTATTTTTGTATTATTGCGTGTTAGCGCCGCGAAGCAACTGTAGCTATAAGAGGAGTACAGATGTGGACAGTTTGGGAGAGTACAGTAGCAAGAAGTGCGGGACAGGGTGGGGGTTAGTATGCTTCGTGGGCAGACTTCAGGGGGAACTGTACCGACATTCGTCTGTGAAGTCTTCGGAGAAAACCTCAGATAGCACAGCCGGTGGTGGGACTTCAACCCACCGTCTTCAGCACGACTCTCATCACCACCAGAAAGCAGGACGCCTTAATGGAGTGTAGAAAGCAAATATAGCCGACTAAATATATGACGTCATTTCATGGTGTCATACATTGTAGTCCATGTAGTCCAAATGTAGTCCATGGAGCCAACACGCAGTGTCTCACGTTCCTCACTTGAGGGGTTTTAAAATAATAGATTTTGAAAAACAGCTTTTTTTTTTCAAGCCACCGTACGACGGTGGCGCTGAGCAGCGCTGAGAGACATTGCCTGACGAACAGGAAGTGACGTTTTAAGGGCAACCTCCATAGAGCGCATTTTCTTGCAGCGAAGTTCGCGCGGCAGACTGCCAAGCGCGTTCCGCCGCCAGTTGTTCGCCGGCTCCATGGGGCGAAAGCAAGCGGTCGGCGTCGGGAAGCCATGCTGTGATGTCACTGTTGCCAGAGTACAAGGTGGGAAATCAGTAGCTCGAAAAAATGCATTTGATGTAACAAATTCTGCAACTAAATCTAACAACTATCTGAAAAGGTGCGCCCACTAATGTATCCCGAAAGGCATATTCACTACTGCGTAAGCAAAACGTGTTTCTTGGCAGAGAAGGATCCGCATTCTAGCGATACAGTTGGCGAAACAGCGAGCAGATGACATTATCGAGTTGCAAGAAGAGGACGATGATGATGACTCACGAAAGGAGACGACCTGGTGCAGACGATCAGGCGTAGATTCGTAGCGGAAGGGCGCTTTGATTGGTTCATCTGCAGTTGACGCTTCCGGAATCGCGGTCGAAATCTGCGCGAAAATATCTGGCACGGCCAGATCGGCGGCGAACGCTCACATTTTTGACGCCTCGCGCAGGGCATCTGACGCTGAGCGAAGTTCGCAGCTTTTTCGCTGTACATTCGCTCCATGGGGGTTGCCCTTTAAGCGCGGACCCCATAAGAAGCGACAAGCGACGCACTGCAGAATTTGTCGCTGTCGCGTTTGATCATAGCGCGACTTCCCGCATGTCATGGCAAAGCCAACATGCCTGCAGCAGTGAATCCAAGCATGCAGCTCTTGTTGCAAATTTTAATCTCACACATCGACATACATGATCAGTGAAATTTACAAATACATTAGAAAGCAACATACAAAACACATACACGCGTTTATTACGGATCTAAATGCAGATTTAAAACAACATCGAAACATCCGCTTCGTTTTGTTAGTGTTGTTACGTTCAGCCCGCACAATTTATCAATACAGTCACCTATTTTACTGTTGCTCCGGCAGATCGCGGTTGCAAGAGATTGTCATGGAACACGTGTGGACTAGAGACGACCGTCACAGTGGCCTCTGCGTCATTGCTTCGGTCGAACTCAAGGTGGAACAGAACAGACTGACTTGCTGAAAAGGGTTGCCATCGTTGTCATAAGGTTAAAAAGTAATCGATTACTCAGTAATTGATTACCGAAAATTGTAATAAGATTACTTGGAAAATTGCTTGCTCACAAAATTAATTGATTACGTTAGGAATAACCGTGTAATTGGTTACTAGTAACGCATTAATAGTAACGTGTTACGTACAACTCTGTTTAAAAGTCTGGAATGTGTTTCAGAACGCTGGTGATCGGGCAGTAGTCAACGATCATTGAAAACAATGGACATTGAACAAGGCGTGCGTAGCGCCATCATGTGTGTAACATATGAAATTGTGAGAGAGCCCAATGCTCCCTGGCAAGCTGGCACGTTGCACAGCAGCTCGTGTCCAACTAAGATTAATTTTCAATTATCATTAAAGGCTGCCTGTGTCACAGGTATCACCATCCAAACACACATCTACCGCCTAACGCGCGAATCGCGGGAATAAGATCACTTTTTAGAGTTGACCGGCCTCGGCAGCTCCGTCGGCAGCGTATTGCTTTGCTGTGTTCAAGATCACGTGTGCAGTCTCGACCGAGACAGGTAGAAATGTGAAGCGGAGGTGGACATTGTGGTGCCGCGCAGAGCCGGTAGCGCGCGAGTGTTACACCCCTGCCACACATACACCCTTCAATGATCATTAAAATCAATCGTCACTGAACATGCGCGTGGCGCCATCTAGGGTGTAACGTGTCAACCTTTCAGGGAGCGTCAGATCCAATGCTTTGTGCGAAGTTGACACGTTACACGCTTGGTGGCGCCAAACGCGCGTTCAATGATCATTGAATTCAAGAATCATTGAAAGCTGCCCGTGTGGCAGGGGTATAAGAAGCACCATGATCATGGCTATCGATAAAGGATTCTGGAATGGGATGTCTGGCTGACCGGACACAACAGACATTGCTTCCAGCGCCGAGCACGTCCTGGCATAGAAATCTTAAGAAGTATGCTAGAAGGAAACCTCCGAAACTGAGACATACGGGCGAGACGAGCGCCATATTGAATCAGCTACTGTTGCCGCGGCGCATGCAAACAAAGGAATCCAGTAAGCATACAGCAAACCTAACGCCAAAAAATGTTTTTGGAACAGTAACACGCCGCCAGAACCCATGAAACGGTAAGATATATGAGAACACATACGTACACACACACGAAGAAACAGACACGACACGGACGCCACATGGTGACGCCGTCTCCTCCGCTGCCGCTGCCTCAACCAGCCTTGACTACAAGCCTAGATAGGGGCGGACACTGACCAAATATGTAGCCGACGGAAGCACAGGAGCAACCGAGCAAGTGTTGCACCAGTTTTTGGTACTGTGGCTGCTTTCACGGGCTGGAAATACACGACGTTTCCTCGGCCGATTCAATATGGCTGCTTCCGAGCGCATACATTGAGAGAAGGAAGAGCCCCGTTCAAGGACTTTGCTCTCCTCCGATCCTCCTCCCCAGCTTTCCTTCTAGCCTCTCTCCATAAGATTTCTATGCGTCCTGGTGTTCCAAATTAGCCGCAGTCCTAAACTCTAAGAAAAAAAAAGTACTTTTACTGCTTTTGGGGACTAAATGCATTGCCACAAAAAATACTCCCTTTCGGGAGCAAATTCACGGGAGTAAATGAATGTCACAGAGTGGAGACTGCATTTCACGTGCTGTTTTAAGTGTTCCAGGTACATCACTCGTGTGCATGCATGAAAATACTTTGAAGGATACCGTCAACCGCGATATATCGAGTGATATAAAATCTTGTGACATACATAGGGCGCAATTTGCGAAGAAAATTGCGACTATCTGTTTCTTACTCTGTGTGGCTGGAAAATTGCTATGTTGGCTGAGTTATACAGCCTGATGCCGTTCAAATTGACCAAGCACACATATTTACGTAGACTGTTGCATTCAGGAGACCATTCGCGAAGTTCAGTAACAATTTGCAGTCCTGGGGAGTAAATGTCGGGACTAGATGTCGGGTTAGGGGACTAAAATGGGGAGTAATTGCAGACTAGGGGAGTGGAAGCTGCGATTACTCCCCGTTTTACTCCTTTTTTTTCTTTTGAGTGTAGAGGGTGCATTCACTCACGGAAAGTGCGATAACTCACTCCCTTTTAGGGTTGTGATATAACACCCTTAATGTACCCTGAAGGGCGTAATAAAATAAGGGTGCAACCCTGGGTCACAGGAACGAGCTGACAGCCACACAAAAAAGCCAAGATCATTTCTCGATTTACACGATCCTTGGCTTTCACGTGTTCGAGAATTTGCCGCGATTGTCCGTGAGTTCCACTGTCTCGGTGCTATTTTCCCTCCTGTTTCACCAGTTATCCTGCAGCTGGAGTCCGGTCCACGTATTACTTATGGGTCTCCGTTACAGTCGGTAGCGTGTTCGCCTTCTGGTCCCGATATCGTGGGTTCGAACCCGGCCGAGGACGCTAGCAACTTGGTGGCAGGGTACAAGTTGCTTAGACACGCCGTCTTCCTCGAGGGACGTTAAATACGGGGTGCCGTGCGATCAGCTTTCATCGCACGGTAAAGAACCCTCAGGTGGGCAAAAGCAATCCACAGACCGACCGCTGTGGCGTCGCTCGTGATCTCAGTTGTGTCGCGTCGTAAAGGCCCAATTATTATTGTTACCGTATAATAACTCTACACTCTAAATCTGGTACCTTCTAGTAAAGGGTAAACATTTCAAAATTTTTACCTTCTACTTCGCAGTTCGTACAGACGCAGAGACACAATAACGTATAACGCACACTGATCCGAAACTCTCGTACTGAGTGATTGAATGTGCGGCTCGAACGAGAACGCAGTGACTTTTGAGTAGCACCTTTTATACTGGTTACCTTGCAAAGAAACGAGAAACACAAACAAAGGAAATTCAAACGCGGAATTTGTTTAGAAGTTACAACGTTCCTATAATGGGTACATTTATGAGTTACGTGGATTGGATTTCCGTTGACCTCTGAAGTAACCTAGGGCCTCGGTGGCTCAGTTGGTAGCGTGTTCGCCTTCTGATCCCGAGATCGCGGGTTCGAACCCGGCCGAGGACGCCAGCAACTTGGTGGCAGGGTACAAGTTGCTTAGACACGCCGTCTTCGGCGAGGGACGTTAAATACGGGGTGCCGTGTGATGAGCTTTCATCGCACGTTAAAGCTCAGCTCCGCCGATTTTCGACTGCGACAGAATGGAGCCATGCTTGGGCTGTGCGTTCGTTTCCGCACAGGGAGCATACATGTGAAAAATTTTCACCCATTTGTTTGTTGTTTTTAAGAAAACAATTTTTTAAATTTCCCTGGCACGGCGGTCCTGTGGTCGGCAAACCCTGACCAATCCCGGCTTCGTCCTGGCTTAGCCGCGCTCGTGGCTTGGCTAACGCCAAATCGTCGATGCGATGGCGGAGATCTATGGGCGAAGGTGAATGTTTTGGGTGTGTTCCGTGATAATTGCTGTCGTTAATAGCCTCAAAGATAGTTTTGTCGGTCTTCTTTAACAAGCCTTACAGGATGGCCTCGCTGCGCAACGACGGCCGTCGTGAGCGGACATTCTGTGCCCGCACTGTGCTTCATGCTACCAACAAGACCTAACACCTAACGTGTGACGTACTCGTGCGCATTCTCAATAGCTTTGGCAGCGCACTATGCGCGGACTTGCTGCGCGTGCAGAAAGCACCACCAAAGCTATTGAGAACGAGAACGTGCTCGAAGACGAAGTATTTCTTATAAGAAACGTAATAAAACGGTGCGGCGGTCCCCGATAGCTCGTGACAGCTATTTCAGCACGATACAGCGGCCATGACGGAGTGTAAACACAAACTGGTTGCCAGGCAGAGCTGGCTAGGTGTGGCTATCCAATCCGCGCAGTTCCAAGTATGACGTCACAAGTGGAACCGCCGCCCGGTAGTTTTTCCCAAATTTCTCACGAAGGAGTATGGAAATTTGGAAAGCAATGTGCGTTTATGAATGAAGTTGGGACCACGGTTCTAAATATCACAACGTCTTCATACTTTCGGAACAGCAGCGGAGCTGCACTTTAAAGAACCCTCAGGTGGGCAAAAGCAATCCACAGACCGACCGCTGTGGCGTCGCTCATGATCTCAGTTGTCTCGCGACGTAAACCCCCAATTATTAATTATTATTATTATGAAGTAACCTAGGTTGCTCCTCCAGTGTTACGTTACAAGTCGCGTTTAACATCTAAATAGAAGTATCGGACGTGTAACCTCTGCGATATTTGGAAATCTCCGTCTATATAAAGGTTACACATTGCTAAAAGTTACAAAAAAGGGTATCGAGTTAAGAGTGTACTGGCCAATCAGTTCTGCTAGCATGCACTTCTGCTTCTGCTACTTCTGCCCTTCTGCTATTCTGAGACTTCCTGACATGCTTCTCTCCATCCAGGTGCTGCCCACGCAAAACTCATTATGTTGGTAGGTCGCCAGTGAATATCCTGTTCAATCGAATCGAATCCATTTTCCCGAAAGTGCCGGTACCCAGTGAATACGCGTAATATATAGGTTAAATTGCATGCGGTTAATAGCGACCTCTATTTTGGATCGTGATTGGCTAGAGAGCTCAATAACTGGGTGGAGCGTTGACCTCTGAAGTAACCTTTAGTGCTCCTCCAGTGTAACGTTACAAGTCAAGTTTAACCTCTAAATAGAAGTATCGGACGTGTAACCTCTTCCTCTTCCTCCTCTCCGGAGGTTTTTAAATATATAGAGCTCTGGTAAATAAAATTTTTTTCCTGTGTTCGAGAATTCTTGTTGTGTCGTCTCTCTCCCTCCCCGTCTCGGGTACCGCCTCTCTCATCGGGGAGAGAAAACTTTGTTTTGCACGCCAAGCGCGTTCGTCGCTCGCGTTATCGGACGTTCTCCTCCTCCCCAGACTGTAATCGAATGAATAACCGCACACATTCAATGCACTGTCGACTTCTATCAGCTTAGTATGTGCGTTGGCATACTCACTCAATCAATTATTTTCCTTGTATCCGTCATGACATCGAACAGATATAGGTTCATAACATTCAGTTCACGGTCCACTTCTATCAGCTTGGTATGTGCGTTGGCATGTTCACTAAATCAAATATTTCCCTTGTATCCGTCATGACATTGAACAGATATAGGTTCATAACATGCGGTTCCCGGTCGACTTCTACTGTTTCAACTCCAGCTCTCGTCCTCGTTAGTATAGTGGCCAGTATCCCCGCCTGTCACGCGGGAGACCGGGGTTCGATTCCCCGACGGGGAGTGAAAATTTTGTTTCGCACGCCATGCTCGTTCGTGCGCTCCCGTTATCGGGCGTTCTCCTCCTCCCCAGACTGTAATCGAATGAATAACCGCATACATTCAACGCACCGTCGACTTCTATCAGCCTGGTATGTGCGTTGGCATACTCACTCAATCAATTATTTTCCTTGTATCCGTCATGACAGGGAACAGATATAGGTTCATAACATTGGGTTCCCGGTCGACTTCTACTGTTTCAACTCCAGCTCTCGTCCTCGTTAGTATAGTGGCCAGTATCCCCGCCTGTCACGCGGGAGACCGGGGTTCGATTCCCCGACGGGGAGTGAAAATTTTGTTTTGCACCCCATGCGCGTTCGTGCGCTGGCGTTATCGGACGTTTTCCTCCTCCCCACAGTGTTATCGAATGAATAACCGCATACATTCAGTTCACGGTCGACTTCTATGAGCTTAGTATGTGCGTTGGCATGCTCACTCAATCAATTATTTTCCTTCTATCCGTCATGACATCGAACAGATATAGGTTCATAACATTGGGTTCCCGGTCGACTTCTACTGTTTCAACTCCAGCTCTCGTCCTCGTTAGTATAGTGGCCAGTATCCCCGCCTGTCACGCGGGAGACCGGGGTTCGATTCCCCGATGGGGAGTGAAAATTTTGTTTTGCACGCCATGCGAGTTCGTGCGCTGGCGTTATCGGACGTTTTCCTCCTCCCCACAGTGTTATCGAATGAATAACCGCATACATTCAGTTCCCGGTCGACTTCTACTGTTTCAACTCCAGCTCTCGTCCTCGTTAGTATAGTGGCCAGTATCCCCGCCTGTCACGCGGGAGACCGGGGTTCGATTCCCCGATGGGGAGTGAAAATTTTGTTTTGCACGCCATGCGAGTTCGTGCGCTGGCGTTATCGGACGTTTTCCTCCTCCCCACAGTGTTATCGAATGAATAACCGCATACATTCAGTTCCCGGTCGACTTCTACTGTTTCAACTCCAGCTCTCGTCCTCGTTAGTATAGTGGCCAGTATCCCCGCCTGTCACGCGGGAGACCGGGGTTCGATTCCCCGATGGGGAGTGAAAATTTTGTTTTGCACGCCATGCGAGTTCGTGCGCTGGCGTTATCGGACGTTTTCCTCCTCCCCACAGTGTTATCGAATGAATAACCGCATACATTCAGTTCCCGGTCGACTTCTACTGTTTCAACTCCAGCTCTCGTCCTCGTTAGTATAGTGGCCAGTATCCCCGCCTGTCACGCGGGAGACCGGGGTTCGATTCCCCGATGGGGAGTGAAAATTTTGTTTTGCACGCCATGCGAGTTCGTGCGCTGGCGTTATCGGACGTTTTCCTCCTCCCCACAGTGTTATCGAATGAATAACCGCATACATTCAGTTCCCGGTCGACTTCTACTGTTTCAACTCCAGCTCTCGTCCTCGTTAGTATAGTGGCCAGTATCCCCGCCTGTCACGCGGGAGACCGGGGTTCGATTCCCCGATGGGGAGTGAAAATTTTGTTTTGCACGCCATGCGAGTTCGTGCGCTGGCGTTATCGGACGTTTTCCTCCTCCCCACAGTGTTATCGAATGAATAACCGCATACATTCAGTTCCCGGTCGACTTCTACTGTTTCAACTCCAGCTCTCGTCCTCGTTAGTATAGTGGCCAGTATCCCCGCCTGTCACGCGGGAGACCGGGGTTCGATTCCCCGATGGGGAGTGAAAATTTTGTTTTGCACGCCATGCGAGTTCGTGCGCTGGCGTTATCGGACGTTTTCCTCCTCCCCACAGTGTTATCGAATGAATAACCGCATACATTCAGTTCCCGGTCGACTTCTACTGTTTCAACTCCAGCTCTCGTCCTCGTTAGTATAGTGGCCAGTATCCCCGCCTGTCACGCGGGAGACCGGGGTTCGATTCCCCGATGGGGAGTGAAAATTTTGTTTTGCACGCCATGCGAGTTCGTGCGCTGGCGTTATCGGACGTTTTCCTCCTCCCCACAGTGTTATCGAATGAATAACCGCATACATTCAGTTCACGGTCGACTTCTATGAGCTTAGTATGTGCGTTGGCATGCTCACTCAATCAATTATTTTCCTTCTATCCGTCATGACATCGAACAGATATAGGTTCAAACATTGGGTTCCCGGTCGACTTCTACTGTTTCAACTCCAGCTCTCGTCCTCGTTAGTATAGTGGCCAGTATCCCCGCCTGTCACGCGGGAGACCGGGGTTCGATTCCCCGATGGGGAGTGAAAATTTTGTTTTGCACGCCATGCGAGTTCGTGCGCTGGCGTTATCGGACGTTTTCCTCCTCCCCACAGTGTTATCGAATGAATAACCGCATACATTCAGTTCCCGGTCGACTTCTACTGTTTCAACTCCAGCTCTCGTCCTCGTTAGTATAGTGGCCAGTATCCCCGCCTGTCACGCGGGAGACCGGGGTTCGATTCCCCGATGGGGAGTGAAAATTTTGTTTTGCACGCCATGCGAGTTCGTGCGCTGGCGTTATCGGACGTTTTCCTCCTCCCCACAGTGTTATCGAATGAATAACCGCATACATTCAGTTCACGGTCGACTTCTATGAGCTTAGTATGTGCGTTGGCATGCTCACTCAATCAATTATTTTCCTTCTATCCGTCATGACATCGAACAGATATAGGTTCAAACATTGGGTTCCCGGTCGACTTCTACTGTTTCAACTCCAGCTCTCGTCCTCGTTAGTATAGTGGCCAGTATCCCCGCCTGTCACGCGGGAGATCGGGGTTCGATTCCCCGATGGGGAGTGAAAATTTTGTTTTGCACGCCATGCGAGTTCGTGCGCTGGCGTTATCGGACGTTTTCCTCCTCCCCACAGTGTTATCGAATGAATAACCGCATACATTCAGTTCCCGGTCGACTTCTACTGTTTCAACTCCAGCTCTCGTCCTCGTTAGTATAGTGGCCAGTATCCCCGCCTGTCACGCGGGAGACCGGGGTTCGATTCCCCGATGGGGAGTGAAAATTTTGTTTTGCACGCCATGCGAGTTCGTGCGCTGGCGTTATCGGACGTTTTCCTCCTCCCCACAGTGTTATCGAATGAATAACCGCATACATTCAGTTCACGGTCGACTTCTATGACCTTAGTATGGGCGTTGGCATGCTCACTCAATCACTTATTTTCCTTCTACGCGTCATGACATCGAACAGATATAGGTTCATAACATTGGGTTCCCGGTCGACTTCTACTGTTTCAACTCCAGCTCTCGTCCTCGTTAGTATAGTGGCCAGTATCCCCGCCTGTCACGCGGGAGACCGGGGTTCGATTCCCCGATGGGGAGTGAAAATTTTGTTTTGCACGCCATGCGAGTTCGTGCGCTGGCGTTATCGGACGTTTTCCTCCTCCCCACAGTGTTATCGAATGAATAACCGCATACATTCAGTTCACGGTCGACTTCTACTGTTTCAACTCCAGCTCTCGTCCTCGTTAGTATAGTGGCCAGTATCCCCGCCTGTCACGCGGGAGACCGGGGTTCGATTCCCCGATGGGGAGTGAAAATTTTGTTTTGCACGCCATGCGAGTTCGTGCGCTGGCGTTATCGGACGTTTTCCTCCTCCCCACAGTGTTATCGAATGAATAACCGCATACATTCAGTTCACGGTCGACTTCTATGACCTTAGTATGGGCGTTGGCATGCTCACTCAATCACTTATTTTCCTTCTACGCGTCATGACATCGAACAGATATAGGTTCATAACATTGGGTTCCCGGTCGACTTCTACTGTTTCAACTCCAGCTCTCGTCCTCGTTAGTATAGTGGCCAGTATCCCCGCCTGTCACGCGGGAGACCGGGGTTCGATTCCCCGATGGGGAGTGAAAATTTTGTTTTGCACGCCATGCGAGTTCGTGCGCTGGCGTTATCGGACGTTTTCCTCCTCCCCACAGTGTTATCGAATGAATAACCGCATACATTCAGTTCACGGTCGACTTCTATGAGCTTAGTATGTGCGTTGGCATGCTCACTCAATCAATTATTTTCCTTCTATCCGTCATGTTCTCGAACAGATATAGGTTCATAACATTGGGTTCCCGGTCGACTTCTACTGTTTCAACTCCAGCTCTCGTCCTCGTTAGTATAGTGGCCAGTATCCCCGCCTGTCACGCGGGAGACCGGGGTTCGATTCCCCGACGGGGCGAGGAAATTTTGTTTTGCACGCCATGTGAGTTCGTGCGCTCGCGTTATCGGACGTTTTCCTCCTCCCCAGCCTGTTATCGAATGAATAACCGCATACATTCAGTTCACGGTCGACTTCTACGAGCTTAGTATTTGCGTATGCGTGCTCACTCAATCAATTATTTTCCTTCTCTCTCTCATGTTATCGAACAGATATAGGTTCATAAGATTCGCTTGTCCGGTCGCCTTCTACTCTTTCACTTCCTCCAGGTCTCGTCCTCTTCAGTATTGCCCGCTCGTGCGCGCTGGCGATATGGTACGTTTTGCTCCTGCCCTGCCTGCTATTTGATGAGCATACATTCAGCTCGCTTTCGACTCCTATCAACTACGTTTGTGCGTTGGCATGCTCACTCAATCAATCAATCGATTAATTATTTCCCACTTCTATCCGTCATGGTATCTAAAAGACACGACCCTTACCTGGAAAATTCCCGAGTTTCAGCTTCTAAGAATTTACATAATAGAACTGAAGTTAGTTGACATTCACACCAGGAGGTGCCAAAAAAGTTCGTAAGAACAATTGCCGTTCACCGCGTGATTATCGGTGGTGTAGTATCTGCGTCGTAATTTAATGTTTTCTTGGACCCCCTGTATGCTCTCCCAGTCTGCTTTGGGTAAGACGAGGTAAGGCGCCAAGGTCACTTTCTCCATGCTTGAGATGCAAACTTTGCTGCTGAGCTAACATCAGCAACACTTCCTCGCGACGAGCCTGGGCTTGTTTGACCAGACGCCGAGACCGTGCCCGTGTGGCGATATCCGCGACAAGCTCGCAGTGCCGAAGTACGCTGTTGAAAAAAAAAAAGAAAAAAAAAGAGTCAGGAAACGCCATGAAAGGGTAGCGGAGATATCGACATGGATGTTCGTCTTCTCCGTTTCGCTATTTTATTGATGAGTGCCGCTCAACGGGCGCAGAGCAAGTCCTTCTCTTGGTGCTCAGTCAAAAGGAGTAAGTACTGTCCCAAGCAACAAATTGTACTGAAAGTCGACTGTTGTAGGGGCGGACGATGTGCGTGTCCTACCAATGTTCTTTCTCGAGTCTGTTCAAGGCCTTCCCCCTACACTGTAAACTGAAAAACACCCTTATGGGTGTAAACGGCTTGTCCTATAACTGACACCTCTTTTTACACCATATGGTCTTAGAACACCCTTTTCAGAGGGTGTATTCTGTGTAAGACACCCTTTGAAAGGGTGCTTTTCCTTGAAAATGCCTTCTTTTGCACCCTTTAAACACCCTGTTAGGAGGGTGTTTAACAACTTTACACCCTCCTAGAAGGGTGTTTAAAGTGTGCAAAAGAAAGCATTTTCAAGGAAAAGCACCCTTTCAAAGGGTGTCTTACACAGAATACACCCTCTGAAAAGGGTGTTCTAAGACCATATGGTGTAAAAAGAGGTGTCAGTTATAGGACAAGCCGTTTACACCCATAAGGGTGTTTTTCAGTTTACAGTGTACCCCGGCACCCCCCCCCCCCCTTATTGCACTCGACTATCGGTACGTTGTGCTGCTTGGGCTCTCACATTTTGTTCATAGTGACGTTTTCTACTTGCAAGGATCCAACCTAAGCCGAACAAAGTATGCACTAATGTGTTACGGGAGGAATGTAGCAATTTAGCCTAATCTATATAAGCGTGACAGTGGAGAGAAGCAGCATAGAAAAGAACCATGTCTAGGGAACAGCTGTACACTGTAAACTTTTTCACACCTTTAAAGGTGTGCGCTATGAACATTCAACCTGGTTGCGTAACATTGCGTCTCCAGAATGATATTTTACAAACTTTGGAAAGCATTACGAAAGATCAAGTGTCAGTGCAAATCTTGCTTTCATTATGTCTTGGATATCGTAGGTACGAGCTAATGCATATATGCATCGCTATCGATAATCGAGCACGCGCAAGTGTCTACAATACTGTTGAACAATGTTGAGATGTTGCAAGACTGAATTTTTGGAGGACAGACAACACTCGAGTAAAGAAAATTTGTGCGAAATCGTGCTCCATTATGATGTTACCAAAATTACACCTAAAGAGGCGTGCGCCATGCACGTTGTTACACCTTTAAAGGTGTGAAAAGATTTAGAGTGTACAATCGTGCGTCCACGAATTGAGATGTAACGATGGAAAAGCGTTTTTTTTTTTTTTTTTTAGAACAACAAGCACGGGGTGAACATAGGACACTCGTACATTGAGGAACTGAGGCACAATGAAGTAAAAACGTCGAAGACAACCAGGACATGAGGAACCGCGGGACCGCGGAAACAAATAGAAACGGAGAACAATGTCGGCACGGCAACCGCGGCAACATTCTCCTACGACAATGAAAGAATGGCTAGGAAGCCAGCGGTGAAGCCAGCGGTGAAGCCAGGTGAAGACGATGCATGATGTAAAAACCCCGAGACCAGGGAACACGAAGGGACAGACACAAAGACAGCTGTGTTTGAGACTTCGTGTTTGTGTCTGTCTCTTCGTGTTCCCTAGTCTCGGGGTTTTACATCATACATTCTCGGGACGACACGACGGGACGACAACAAAGAGACGACAAGCGACAACAAACGACGGGACGACAAACAAAGACGGCCAGCACTCCCGCGCGATGAATGATGCTGGGCGAATACAAAAATACGCACGGTTTGCATGCGCATCAGCAGTGGCGGTTCCAGAAAGACCAGAATTCTCGAAAGGAGACAAAAGTCTAAGCACAGCAGCAGTGTAAACACACTTTTCATCACTCAGCGAGCGGACCTATTTCGTGGCGCGATTCTGACTTACGCACTACTCATGTTTGCCAACATCTGCCAAAATTCAACATTGGAGAGGCCATAGGGCGTGGATGATACAGATATCGCTGTCACTTATTCCCAGTGTCAGCATTTTACGCGTACTTCTCCTGCGATGTTTTGTGTGTAGTAGCAATTTTTCCGTCAGCACCAGTCGGTAAGCATTTGAACTTATAAGCCTCCTTATGCTTACGTGGACTTCCGATCCGATTACTAGTATAAAGACTTCCGATCCGAATACTAGTAATGCTTACGAAGACGTTACTATACAAGTCAGCGCGTGTCCGCATTCCTCGCAACAGGGACATTATTTAAACGATGATGACTCGAAAGTTTCACCGCCAGGGGCGATGCTCTACCCCATTGCCGGCGGTAATCTGGTGAAATGGAATAACGAGTCCCTTCAAAGCAAGGACCGAAGTCCTATGGTGTCCAAAAATTTCAGAAGTACGTTTAGGGTAGAGTATTGCTTATCTCTTTCGAGCCAAGGAACAAGCAGTTTTTTTCATAAGTTGAATTCCAATGGCAGATTCGGAGCGCTTCCGGAGCAAGCTTCGCTGCTCCCACATGTAGCAGGTCTGTTCTATTGGCAGGTTGGGAACACTACCGGAGTCATCCAACGGGAGCTTTGAGCGGCCTTGAAGCCAAGTTGGCTCCAAGGAGCAATCGAGAGCTAGAGCCCTGCACCATCCGCGGATAACCGCAAGGTAGTTGCGGATTCTGATGGAAATTTAGCACCTTCTGCGGTGTGCGGTCCGGATGCGGTTGGCTCGATGTCGGATGCGGATTGCGAAGGCAGCGGTCCGGTAGCGGATCGGATGCGGACATATCGCGTGCTGTAATTTTTCCACCAGAAATTAATTTGCATTGCACGCCGACAACGAGCGCATGCATGCTAGGGGTTCACCTTTCACCATGCACGGCCAAGACAGGAGAGGAGGCATTCTAGCGTCTCGAACCACTCGAGCACCGACGAGGTAGTGCTCCGCGCGTTCCAAAAGTCTCTCCATATCGCGTTTGTTGAAAGGTTTACCTTTGCTTGTCGTCGTGAGTCCTCCCGTAAGAACATGCAGGCATATCCGAAATTATACGCTTCGTGCAAAGCAGCCGCCGCGCCACGGAGAATCCTGCGGCAGCCATAAGAACTTGTTGTGTGAGTCCGCTCGGCTCTCGAGGGCTATTTTCACTTTCCATATTCACCTTGCTTCGGTGACGCCGCGCCTGAATTGGTAGCTCCTAAAACCAGGGATGGGCATAAATACATTTTTTGAGTATTTAAATATAAATACAAAATACTTTGTTGAAAGGGGTATTTAAATACTCTTCATAAATACTTTTCCATATGAGTATTTAAATACAAAATATAAATACGGTATTTAAATACCGTAACTACTACCATAACTACAGTGAGGAAGATGTCATCTGGAATTACAGAAATAACGATGATCATAACAACAAATTAGCAAAGAACAATAGCATTTATTTGTTAGATTATCATGGCAATTTTAATATTAGAAGTTTCTCGAAGACTGCGTCTTTTAGCGTCTTCTGCTTGGCCGTAAAATCAGATGAACAAAGGAAAACAGCATCTCCACAGGTGCCGCTGAACAAAGGCTTGTATTAAATTTGATGAAGATGCTTCGTACAACAAGGTAGTAATCAGCCGCGATCATTGTCCGCAACAACAGCGAGAAACTCGCCGTCTAAAATGGTTTGTCGCATGCACACTAGCTCAAACACTGCGCCCCAAACTCGCCCTTCATCCCGAAAGGTCAAATGCACGGCAACTTTAAGACATGAGTCAGTATATTCTGTATTTAGAGCTATTTATAAAATATTTACAAGAATAAATACCCAATAATTGGTGTTTAAATATAATTATAAATACATTTTTCGAGTCTGTCTTTAAATACAAAATATAAATACATGTATTTATATTTTAAATAGCATTTTAATTACGATGTATTTAAATACTGCCCACCCCTGCCTAAAACGAATGCCGCAGGAGTTTTGAGTTTATAAGTTTGAGCTTCATTGGAAAATAAAAGGAAAAGGAGACACGAATTTTACGGTTGTCCCCCGCACCTTTTCCGTGTTACGTTTATGGACAATAAAAGCTGTTGCCCTCTCATTCGCTGATTCATTGGCTTTTCAACTCCGCTGCTGCTGAAGTTACGGTTCATCGACATAGAAAGTATGACAGAACAACTGTAAAACCTGTCTGACCAATAAAAGGAAAACGCCAGCTTGGAGTGGGAACTGTAACACTAGGTTGAATTGGGAACTACATCCAAAGAGCCCCCGTACAGCGAGTGGGAGGTGGGAGCCAGGCTAGTGAGACAAGTGGAGAGCGTTTATGTGTGTTTTATTTTATTGGTACGAATACAGAAGGGAATGTGCCTCTTTGCTTACTCCTCTGTAATCCGTCCTGTTATAAAAGAACGCAGGTACCGTTTTCGGACATATCTGTAAGAGATCGCATTATCTGTACTCCACAAAAAAAGGAAGGAACAGAAGGAACAGGCGCAATGCGCTCAATACGACCGGTACAGCGAATGTAACCGCTTTCCCGCCAAATGCACACGAAGTGGACAGGAGAAGAAGATGGGTGTGGGCCGTCAAACGTACGTGTCACAAAATAAGCTACTCCGTGAATTCTATCTGTCTTTTTTAGGCCAGTGATCCTAATTGATTGCCGTAATCAGTATATCGTTCGTGATGTGTGTTCTCAATTCAGACATGAACTTCCACCTAGCTTGGACCTTGTCGCTTTGTCCCACTCAGGTAATGAGACTTCTGCATCCTTTTGGCGTGTACGCAACGTTTACTGTAAAAGGTATAAGAGAAAAACACACACAAGTGCGCTGCGCAGCAGGAAAAGCTAAAAAAATTGTTATAGCGCTGACAAACCTGCTTCTGCATATAGTCTTATGCCTTTTTGGCCACTGAGGACAGAAATTAGTCGTTCGCAGTTTAAAGCGATTGACAACGAAAAAAATACACAACCGATTCACATATTTCTCATTTGCATGACGCCCGCCACATACACTTTTGACTGGTTCCGATATCGGACGACTCACACAAAAAGTTCGTTTTCCCACTGCTACGTGGCCACGCAAAGCGCCACCTTTAGTCTGTGCACGAGGCGTATACCAGCATGCTTCCGGCGGTCTTCACGCGTCCTTCGAAACGTGCGGATATTGCGGCTCGGAAGCGGATGTTGCGTTTTGCTCAGCGGATCCGATGCGGATGTAAACGGTTGTGTGTACTGCGGATGCGGATCGGATACGCGGATACGGGTCGCCAATGCCCATGACTTAGACCAGTGTTTCCCAAAGTGTGGTCCGCGGACCCCTGGGGGTCCGCGAGAGTGTCCGTGGGGGTCCGCGACCGTCTCTCACATTTCAGTGAGGATTTTCGTCCCCACAAACACGCGCTCGTACATGCTGCCCGATTTCCAAACACCCAGAACTTCCAAAATTGCTACAAGCATGCTTCAACGGCTAGCTTCTAATTTCTGATAGAAAAGTCCTGCAATGCACGTTTGTCCGCGTCATACATATACAAACAAGAGGAAGAAACCAGCCCGGAATCGTTTCTGAAGCTGTATCGAAAGCACGCAGCAGCTGACGAGGTTGCTGGTTATGCACTGGCTGTGATGGTGTGTGTGTGCGTGGGGGGGGGGGGGTCCGTGAATTGGTTCTCATCGCTTCCGGGGGTCCGTCACCGCCAAAAGTTTGGGAAACACTGACTTAGACGACACATGGTTGGGGACATAGGCGAATAGGCGATTGTTTCCCACCAGGCGTCGCCCCTCGTCTTTCCACCGCAATTTCAGTCGTGACTAAAAAATATTTCGAGTTTTCTGTCGCACATAAAATTTCCAGTGTGGATTTCTTTCGGAATGAGCTTTCAAATGCCCCAAAATATTTTTTTGTTTTTTGCTGCAACGTCTTCAACAAATAAAATGAGCTGCTGCAACAGACCGATGAGCGCAGGTAACCCAGAGAGCACGCGCAAGGCTCTGTTCCGCACACGTTTAAAGAAAGCTCTCCACATCCGAAGAGCGCCGAAGCGAAGCCGAAGACGGCGTGACGTATCACGGGCTACGGCACGTGACCAGTGACGTCCAACGCCACGGCTGAAACATGTATAAGCGGCGCGTGAGCTGAGATGAAAAAAAAGAAAAAAAGAAAAAAGGCACCGAGCAGCTGCTACGTCACGCGGGGCTCGTGTCTCTCGCCCGCGACTGCCGTTCTCCGACTGGCTTTTGTAAATTTTATCGCGCAGTGACAATAGGCCATTTGCGAAAGTTCCAGGGAGCAGCGCGCGCCCTGTAAGGGCATGCCGGGAAATACTGTGCAAAAACGACAGCGGCGGTACATACACCAGTACGACGACGACGACAACGATGAGAGACGATAGCAAATCGCTGTCGTTTTGCACAACATTTCCCGGCACGCCCTGAGAGGGCGCGCGCTGCTCCGTGGGACTTTTTCAAATGGCCTATACGTCGCAGATCGGAAATATTTTGCATGGTGACTCCTTGTGGACAGCTTCACAAATGAAGCAGGATTTCGAGTCATGTTAAATGTCACTTCCACGCTCCTTTAAGACGCTCCAAGTTCCCATGACCCCTTGCGTGCCACAGGTGGCGCTTGCTTTTGTAAAAAGCGGCCCGAGGCGGCTGTTCTCGAACCCCTCGAAACGAGTCTGGTGAGAGGGCTATTTAGAGACACTGGGAGGTGTGCTTCGGAAAAGTTCGTAGTGCTTGCAATGGAGAAGGATGCGCTCTAAATTTTTCGGGTCACCGCATTCTTCGCATATTAGATATGATTCCATGTTTTCTTAGCTTGATCCGTTCACTCTCTGCAGATGCCATCGAAAACGCAAGGATAGCGAAGCTCGGAGCTGAAATACTCGCTTCGTGCAAGCAGGAAATCATCACTATGAACGTGAAGCCCGGCATAACTGAGGTAGGTATAATCTGGCTAAATGAACCAGGGGTTGGAACCGCTATTTTGTTGGCTCGGTTTGGGTTCGGGTTCGAGCGCACCGGGTCAGTTCAGGCTTGCGTCTAGGATAGGAAAAAAATTAAGGTTGGAACCTAGACGATGACGTGCCATTAGTCCCGCGTGCCATGGCACCACCCGGTCAGTTCTACGCTGGTGCTGGGCAGTACTTGAAGACTCAGACCTGTGCCCGTTACTCGAAAAAGTAACTGATTACCGTTACCGTTACTTCTACGCAAAAAGTAACTGATTACCGTTACCTATTACTCGACTCCAAATATAATTGAGTAACGAGTAGAAAAGTAAGGCGTTGCTCCGGTCGTTACTCTGCATTCACGCAAATTATATCCTTCTTTGTGTGCCTCAGAGAAGAAAAAAAAAAGAAGGAAAAACGATCAACAGCGGAACAGCTGAAATAATTCGAAAAAGAAAAACGTGTAGGATAGGTAGATCTGTACGTCTACTATATTTATCGCACGAGAAGACGTTGACCCGATTGTGGAAGAACATTGCGTGGAACTTCCCCTTGACTCACTGAACCTCCAAAGCTTCAGGTACCACCACACTGGTGTAGGAAGAGATCAGGGAGAGAGACCCCGAAATTCCCGAAATTTAGTACAATCACCTCCGCTTGCTATAGTAGAACGGCCTTACAAAGGCCGACGTCATGAGAGGCTTGACTTGGAGCAGAATATCTAGAAGATAAGTCAATCTCTGCCGGAAAAGTGATCAATTACTGAGTAGTCGATTACTCAGAAAAGTAACTGATCACTCGAAAAATTACTCAAAAAAGTAATTGGTTACAAGTAACGCAATTACCAGTAACGCGTTACGCACAAGTCTGAGTCTCTACACAGAATGGAACTTTCTCTCACTGAAGTGTAATATAGTACCACTCTGCAAGAAGAAATTTGACTGACAACTGTAATAGAGCGTCAAAGCTATCAGTGGGTTCCAGATACCCTCCGGACCGGTTTTGGTCCTCTGCGCTATCCAAGTGGATTCGTTTTGCCGCGTTCCGAGCGTGCTTCGCCGGAGATCCGCTAGGGTACTACGCGTACGTGAAAAAGGTCCATAAGAGGCAGCGAACAAGTGCCCGTTCGTGGAATCCACAGGGGTGACACAAACCCGCCATTGTTGTAACTACACTCAAGCGGGTGCTTTTGGCAAAACTGCCATCTTGTCCTGGTCGCACGTCACAGAAAACGTCATTTTGAGGTCATGTGACTTTGTTTACATGTCGTTTTACCGCTTACCGACATAGTTTCACCGTCATAACACCAAGAGATGACCGTATTTTGCCAGCGTAAAGTATGCCGTGCTTCTTCCGCAACATGGTAGCCCATTTCACCTTAGTTTAAGTACATCGCATCGGCTCAGTAAGTCTTGACGCGCGGTCGTCATCCCATCTTTGGAAGTTGTCAACAATACGAGGCTTTATGTGTAAAACTGCGCGTTTTACCGCAAGATTATCGGATAAAAATAATTACCGTGATCGAAAAACATCCAAAACGTCGTCCTGAAACAACAACCGCATTGCTTACAAACGGTTTGGCCGCGTATCAGGGGTGCCGCCATCTTTAAGGTCACGTGTGCCTTGACGTTTGCTGTGACGTGCGACCAGCACCTGTCCAAGATGCATTGCGTTCGCCCAGCATGCTTTCGTCTACGGAGCAATACATTGGATGCCACCCCTGTGGTGGAATCCAGCCCTCCGCTTCCGATTTGTTTCGGTTTCAGTCTCTCTACCAACGTCATGATCACGTTTCTCGGGTAGAGGTCCATTACGCAGCAGCTCATTATGCATGCTGCTCACATCTCACGACCAAGTCCTTCATACGTAGCGGTTTTACAGAAGCTCTAATTACGTACAATCACGTCACAGTACGAGCTTCGAACACCACAGAGGACAGAGGTGGAGACTTCTGAGAAAATGTAATGCTAAAGTAATGTCATTGCTTGATTAAAGTAATTACATTAATAACGCGTTGCTTGAAAGAATAATGAAAATACAATGCGTTGCTTTTGAAGACTCTAATGTGTGATGGTAAAGCATCACAAAAAAAGTAATTTTCCTTCAACGACTCTCCCTATTGGATCTTACACAATTGAAGGTCGCTATGACTGGTTCTAGCCATCTGATACTTTGCGACCACAGTTCCTCTGGGAGGCAGCTTTCTATCTTTCGCGTACGACTCTTCTTAAGTACTAATGTGTTATTGTACGTGCAGCACTCGGACAAAATGTGTTGGGGCATACATGTGACATACGCTCTCGCCGAAGACGACAGCCATGTAAGTCTGAAACGAAATGACATCTGAATGTCCTTACACATATCAGCAAAAAGTCACAATTACTATACAGAACGTCTGCTGATCCGTAAGAGGTTCTTAAAGTGCTAGTCAGGACTCGTAAAACGGCGTTTATATTATTTACTCCATGAAAAGAAGGCGCCTCAAGGATCTTATCAGCGAAATTTCAATCCTGTTAAAGAAAGATGTTCGTTTCCGTCAATTTTTCAAGATCTGCTGAGCCTCCACAGGTTTCGATGACGTGAGGAGGGGTGACGTAATCATAAGCCCACATATTGCAATGATGTCACTTTCTGGAGAGGGCACTCCTAACAACGACGCTCGCTGCCGGGGAGGGTCACGTGGTGGAGAAGTCACGTGACACTGATAGAAAGAGGGGAAAATGAGAGAGAGATGGCTCCTCCCTTCTTTGTGTTTTCTCGAAGGTCGGAGCGGTCGGATGATACGTCACGTGGGGCTCCGCTAACGGAGCACAAAAAGTGAGCTTCCCGAAGTACGCCCAGGGCAACAACGTTGTCAGATGACAGCCGGGCGCTCCGTTGGGGCCTAACGTGACGTCACACTTATAAAAAAATAAAAAAATAATTTTCGCTAGCTTTCGCGTCGCGTAGAGCCAAAATATTTTGCAGGAATGTAAAGTGTGAGAAAAAGACTTCAGTAACATAACGTTGGTAGGATACTCAAGGCACGAGATTTAGTCCGTTGTGACAGTTTAATAAAAGCAAGCTATGAAAGCAACACTGATGCCATTTTGCAGTCCGATTTTACGGCTAGGTGGGCATACTGTCAACGAGAGTATGTAACTACAAGATGATAAAATACCTGAGATTGGTCAATTAACTTTTAATTAGAGACGTTCGAAAAACGCGAGATCGGATATTTGTAGGCAGTCATTTCTCTCCTCTTTCAGGCCAGCACTGGGTTTTTTTTATCGCTTTTATATTTATAAGAGGCACCCCCTCTTTTTGCAGAAATTCAAAAAAAAAAGAGAGAGAGAAAAAAAGACATGTAGCCACTTTGATGTATCCGTCGCCAAATGTTCCATGCAACTGAGCAGGAATCGAAACAAGTGTCCCCGCCCAGCCACAAAAAAAAAATAACAGAAAAAAAACTCGGACCTTCATATCTGGCCTGTGCTTTCTCTACATTTTTATTATACCCCTGTAATGCGGGCACTTTCGATCCGCATTCAGCCAATGCTCATCGAACTCAATGCGGATCTGGCGCTGCTACACGGACACACCTGCTAAACCCGATCCTGTTTGCCAAACGGGATTGATATTCTCGAGACGGCTTGAAGACCGCCATTTGCATCCTCGAACTCTGCGAATTTACAGTAGTAACCAAAAACATACGTTAATTAGCAGATGTTCCTGTACAAGTCCATGGAATTTCACGCTCACGGTTTCAGTCTAGGTATGACGGGCGACTGCGTTTTCCAATTTGTTTAATCTCGACCACACTCGACACCGCGGCCCCCGGAAAGCCTTAGTAAACACCACAATCCACTGGCGGATGCGGTTATTCTCGACTTTTTAGAAACATCATCTGTCAATCCCACCGTACTGCACGCCAGTGCCGTGTATGCCAAAGGGAGTCTGTCTTTTGGGAGGAGCGCGAAAATGAAGCTCGACCTGTCAATCAAATTTAGACGCATTCCATTGGTTACCGTTTTCCATGACAGCTGCCATGACACCAAATTTTCTCCAAGATGGAGGACGGTGCTTGGAATGGCGAAGCGGAGATTTCGTGACCAAAAATTTTCACAGGCTACCTTAATTCCATACTGTGAGTATATATCCTCCTGTACGCATCTGCAAAATCAGCTGCAACTTTCGCTCCGCCATCATTATTTACGCGAAAATGGGATGTTTCGTCGCTAACGTTAGGTCTAGTTAAGAGCGTGATACTAAGAAAATAGCAAGAACGACGATCCTTATACGTAGGATTTTGCATTATATAATTGCATTTTAGTTATACATAGATCTTTGCTGATTTTTGATTCGATCTACTTACATTACGCGATTTAAAACTTCATACCGGCAGTCGTCTGCTACGAAGAGGCGGTTGTACCGCTCTCCTGGCCAATCATTTCTGCCAGCAACCATTTCTGCAATTGTGAGCCTTCCCAACATGCCTCTCTCCATGCAGATGGCGCTGATAAAAGTGGTCGCAAAATCTATCGTTTTGTAATCTGTCACCAGTGATATCCGTTTCAATCAGAATCAATCGAGTTTCTCCAAAATGGTGGCTCCCGGTAAATAGGGTGAGGTAAAAGTAATGGATGGATGTAATAACAGACGACTGTATTTCGACCTGTGATTGACTGGATACCTCAAAAAGTGGGTTGAGTCTCACGTATGGGCAGGTCCCATTAATGGCCAACCTCCCTTTGGCATACACGGCACTGCTGCCCCCGGGTTGTTCGCGCCGCCTATCGACAAGCGAGTCTTTCATTACACATCGAAATGGACTGTGTAGCATCATCACGAACCGAACTCTCTTGAGATACTCGATGCGGATCGGATTGAGTCCGCATTGAAAGTGTCGTGTGAAAGAGGTATTAAATGTCTTCTATCACGCATATACTATATGTTGCACTCATCTTGGTGGGAAGTAATACGCGGCCGCTCTAATTCTCCAGCTGCCCACAGGTGCGTACCAGGAGAAGTTGTACCAGTACATCATGACTTTAGTCAGTGCATGGGATTCCCTCTATCCCGTAAGTGCTCTTACCCACGCAATAACTTTTGGATAGAAGACGAAACAAACTGTGTGTATTTACTGTTACTTTACTATACTTGTTACTACGTTACTACTTGTTACTATACTATGTTACTTTACTATAAACTGTGTAGTATTTAAAATGAGGACCCCACACAGTGTCAGAAATTATCGCAACCAGAGGAAAGTCTTCTCGTATAGAAATGGAGACTTCGAGGCTATAAGTAGAGAGCTCGTAGTTAGTCTTCCTGATTTCCAGGCTCTTGGAGAACATTTAGATATTGATGATCTGTGGAATGCGTTTAAAAATACCTTGATGAATTTAGTTCGTACCTATGTCCCTTTGATTACAATCAAACATAAAGCAAAATGTGACAAACCTTACTTTACGAGGCACATAAAGAAACTAATTAGGCAGAAAGCGAGGGCCTTTTCCGCTTATGTCAAGAATAAAACCCCGTCAAGGTACGATAGAATAAAGCTATTATCAAGACTCATTCGACAGTCTATCAGGTTAGAAAAGCGAGCATATTTTTCCAAAGTAGAGCTCAGACTTGGCGGCAATACAAAGGAACTTTGGAAATATGTGAAGTCGATGAATAAGGTCCCTACAGGTATCCCAGCGATTAAGGTTGCTAGTGAATTTGTAACAAATGATGTGGACAAGTGTGACGTTTTAAATAATTATTTTAAATCTGTGTTTTCGTGTCATGCTGCTACACGCAAACCAATGTATGTTGTGCCGTTAGACTACTACATGGACAGTCTTAGGTTATCAAAAAATGGGATATTAATTCAGATTCGAAATCTAAACACCCAAAAAAGTCCGGGACCTGATGGTATATCTTCTATTGTGTTAAAGGCATGCTCCAGTGTTATTGTGGAATATCTTTATGTGATCTACAAACGCTCGTTGGAGACGGCTAAGGTCCCGAAGGAATGGAAGTTTGCGAACGTCGTTCCGATCTTTAAGGCAGGTGATAAAACTCACGTTGAAAACTACAGACCTGTTTCACTCCTATGCATTTGTGGCAAAATCTTAGAGCACGTTGTTTGTTCAAATATAGTGTCTCACTTATCTCTAAATAATTTTTTCTTTCCATCACAGCACGGATTTCGGAAAAACTTGTCATGTACAACTCAGCTTGTCTGCTTTTATCATGATCTTGCACGTAATTTCGATAATCAGATCCGAACTGACTGCATTTTCCTCGACTTTAGAAAGGCATTTGACACTGTCAATCATAACTTAATGCTTCACAAGTTACAGTTCTTGAAATTGGACCCTGTGGTATTGAACTGGCTCAATGACTATCTTAAAGATAGGAAGCAACCTGTGGTGATAAATGGTGCAGTTTCAAAAGTAGTTGATGTAACATCTGGTGTCCCACAGGGATCAGTATTGGGCCCACTAATGTTCCTGATATACATAAATGACCTTCCCAAAGTCGTGGATTCTTGCATCAGGTTATTTGCTGACGATTGTGTAGTATATCGGGCAATCCGCTCAGCAGATGACATTAATATCCTACAGAGAGACCTGGTCAAAATCGAGACCTGGTGCAGAGAATGGGGCATGGCACTAAACATCTCTAAATGTCAGTCTATCGCGTTTTCTTCGAATATACGCACTTTAACATATAATCTAAACAACACAGTCCTTCAAACTGTAGAAGACTACAAGTATTTGGGCATCACGCTGAGCAGGAATTTAAAGTGGGATAAACATATCGAACGGACTGTTAGTAAAGCTCCTAAAACACTTGGATTCCTGCGACGAAATTTTAGATCAGCTCCTAAAGAGATCAAGATAATAGTTTACGAGTCGTATGTTCGCCCGATCTTGGAATATTCTAGCGCAGTATGGGACCCATCTGGTATTGGTCTTCGGAAGAAAATAGAAAGGGTACAAAATCAAGCTGCAAGGTTTGTCATGAACAATTACTCTCAGTATGTCAGATCAGCAGATTTAAAAGCAGCCTTGGGCTGGACATCACTGGAAAATCGCCGCAAGGCGTCTCGTTTGAAACTTTTTTTCGACATATACTATGGATACACGGGTGTTAGCCGATACGATTATTTGCGAAGTCCCCATTTTATCTCGGAACGGCTGGATCACGCATGCAAGGTCGAGCTGTATCGCCACCGGTCGTCAGTCTTTAAGGATTCATTTTTCCTGCGAACCATATCAGAATGGAATGGCCTTCCACGGGACCTAGTTGCCACCAACAGTAGAAACACGTTCTCCATGAAGCTTTTTTTATTTATGTCTGAATCTTCCTGATACTTAGAAAGCACTGAGTTTCTGTTAGCTAGATATAGTGATTGACATTTTTGTATCAGCTGTATTTCGCTCTCCCCTACGCAATTCCACGTTAAGTGGAGAAGTAGGGTAGTTTGAATAAATAAACTGACGACTTTGCACTATTCTCGACGAAGTTCTTACACTCAGCATTACGTCTCTGCCGGGTTCTACTTGCGTGGGTACCTTCGGGGAGCGACGGATGATTACAAATACGTACTTATTCGAACGTTCGTAGCCGCCGCCACTTCTAGGTACCGAAAAGCTGCTGCCAACTTTGTGCTTCCTCTTACTCAGCTTGGCGGCGCCGTATTGCGGTCTCTGCCTTCTTTCGCCGGTGCTCCTATAGGGATTGGTTTCATAACCCATGGCGCGGCCACACTAACACGTCTGAACCTGTCGACCAGCACAGCTGCACTGGCCGGCAGTGTTGCCACACGTAAAATAAAATTAGCTGTAGATCGGAGTCCGAAAAAAAATCTGTAGCCACTCAAAACTCAGCTTCTTGAACGTTTTGCCTTCAAGTCTACGAGGGGTGTTCAAGTCAAACCGGGACTTTTGATTTGTCGCAAAGGTAAAGTGAACTGGCAGGCGAGAAATTAGTTTTATTTTTCAACGTAATTTCCAGCTGCACTAATGCACTTCTCCCAGCGTTTCATGAGGGCTTGGATGCCACCAGCGTAGAAATCCTCACCGGCGCGTAGCAGCCACGATCGGACCGCATTCTTGACCTCGTCGTCGCAGCTGAAATGGCGAACCCCAAGGAATGCCTTCAGTGGCCCGAAGAGATGGAAATCGCGGGGGGGGGGGGCGAGGTCTGGACTGTAAGGGGGATGTGGCAGCAACTCCCAGCCAAGTTCCTGTAAGGTGCGTGTTATGAGATGTGCGGTATGCGGGCGTGCATTGTCCTGTAGGAGGAGGACTCCTTTGGTGATGAGGCCCGGCCTCTTTTACTCTAGCGCCTTATGCACATCCCTGAGAATCTGGCAGTAATATGCGCTATTGATGGTGGTACCATTGGACAGAAAATAAACCTGAAAAACGCCAGCCTTGTCCTAGAAAACCGTGGCCATGAGCTTACCCGCAGACGGGGTGCTTCGGAACTTCTTGGGAGCTGGCGAGCTCGGGTGCTTCCAATGTTTTGATGCGCGTTTAGACTCAGGAGTGAAATGGTGCACCCACGTTTCATCGCACGTGATGATCCGATCAAGGGACGGCTGTCCTTCAGTGTCGAGACGGTACCTTAGCTCTTGGAAGATTTCCAGTCTTCTCTGCCGGTCAAACGCGGAGAGCTGCCTCGAGACCCAACGGGCACTAACTTTCCGAAACTGGAGGTGTTCATGAATGATAGTGTTCAACGTTCCCCCAGAAAGGTCAGTCTTTCGAACCAGTTCGAGACATGTTATCCGTCGGTCCTTGAGGATCAGGCGCTCCACAAGTTGGATGTTCTTAGAAACTTTGACACTGTGCTCTGAGTCGCCCCGGCCGGGATCGTCCTGCACTGATGTACGGCCGTCTCGGAACCGTTTGCACCACTCAAAGCTTTGCTGCTCCTAAGTGTACCGTGGCCATACTGAGCCTGAAGTATTCTGTGAATTTCAGATGACTTTACGCCTTCATTCACGAGAAACGTCATGACAATTCGCTGTTCGATGTGCGCGCTCACCTCGTTGTCGGCCATCTTGTCCAGCACGTGTCTTTTGTTTTGCACAAACTTTGGACCACCACGTGGTGAACGCAGAGGCCTGTCGCGTGTGGAAATGACGAAAAAGCAGTAGCACGAGCCATTTGTGCACTCAGGAGACAGAAAGTCCCGGTTTAACTCGAACACCCCTCGTAGAATGTCTGCCTGCATCTCTAAATTAGTGCAAGAGCAAGGGCTTACTTCGTTCCACTGCTAAAGACCACAGCCGGAATTTATGGCAGCGGACCACTGGCATTACGTTGGAACTTTCGGTTTCGGTTTGCGATGTTGCGTACTTAAGTCTGCCACAATCTGAAAAAAGCGTCCCTTCACGTAGTATTTAATGCACTGACATGTGCATTCACATCAGCTGCAGGGATCAGAACCGGTATTTTTTGTCAGTCCGGTTCGGGTTCAGACATATTGGTTCGGTTTGGGTTTAGCTCCGCTGAATCGAAATTATCAGCTTGAACCGGTTCAGGTATTTCGGTTTGGATTTGGCTCAGGGAGAATCCCCCCCTCCTCTCGCACACACGCAGACAAGAAAAATCGGTCACCGGTCGGGACAATTACAGGGATTGCACCGTTACGTTTTTCGGTCCCGGTTTAACCGGTTCATGGGCAGTAATTTTGCTACATGAAAGCGAGCTTACGCTCACGATACACGGTTGTAAGAGAAAGGTGTGAGATAACCGTTTCAGTTGAGTGGAAAAAAAAAAAAAAGGTCGGTCAGTAGTACAATTATTTCACTTCTGAACCGATTCGCGAACCGGTAACCGTATGAATCTTTTTCGGTTCAGTTCCGGTACGGTTCAGGACAAGCCAAAAAATTGTTCGGGTTCGGTACGGTTCGGTTCGGGTTCGTCAGCAAACAACGTTTTTTCCGTTTTTCGGTTCGGGCTCAGTTCCGGTTCCGATCCCTGATCAGCTGTGGCACTCTAGTGCAAGAATAACGCAGGGGGGCCGTACCGCGTGAAGTAGAAACATTCCTATCTCTCTCTCTCTCTCTCTTTCGTTCCACCATCACAGTGATGAGTGAGGATCGCAATGGAACACAAAAACAATCATCAAGATCGACATCTTATTTCCAGATATATAATAAAGGCGTACATGTGTGACGCGAACTATAAACTTTGCGGTTTCGCTTCAAAGCTAGTCAATCCAAACCTGTGAGCCAAACTGGCGACGCGCTCACAAACGTTCAAGAAAACTTATTTAACGTTGAGGTTCGCCAAAGGTTCAGTCGCTGCATAGACATCCTTCTCCTCCGCCGAGCCCCGCCAGTTTCGTGATCGACGGATCAAATCATTGTCAACGGCGACGGCGAAGCAGCTTGACTCAACGCGTGCGCAGCGTGGCGCATTCTCCACGTGCCCTCTCCTTCCCTCCTTCCCCGTCCACTCACCGCGCCGCGTCGTGGCTACAGACAGACCTCACCGTGATCCTTTGCGTACCGAGGACTCTAATGCTAAGGCATTAAGCGCGGACCCCATCACAAGCGACAAGCGAAACGATGCAGAATTTGTCGCTGTCGGGTCTGGTCGTGGCGCGACCTCCCGGTCCATTTGAGCAGCGACATTTCGTCGCCGAGATGATGTTTTTGGAGAAGGAATGCTTATTTTATTCGAGCTACGTTCTAAATTGCCATAAATATACCAAAAATAGTATTTCACTCGTCAAAACGAGGAGAACTTGTAATAAAGGTGCTACGTAATATTCGCCGTAAAGCAGTGGCGCTGTGGTTGAAGTTCCCAACACCCCGCCCACTTTCTTCGTCTGCTACTTTTGTTGGTTGCCCTTTCCACCCTTTCCCTTGCCCTTCCCACCCACCCTTTCCCTTCAATTGCTAAGAGATGCTATGCGGTGAAGTTCTATTTTTAGAGTGTACGACACGTCGCCGCGCGACAAAACTGCTTGGACATCTCCGCTCCCGTCGGCGGCTTGTCGCACGGACGTTTTGATGTCGCGAACCAAGCAGCCACTGATGCTGCCTCTCTGGTAGGTGTAAGTGGGTCCGAGAAAAAAATGGCGGACACCGTGCGTTCTGAATGCAAACAGTGACTGATTTCGTCGCGTAGCGCCCTGAAAGCCAAATGAGATAACGAATTGAATGAATTGTTCTCGTTTACTGTGTTTTATTATGTGAGCAAATTTCGGTATGTTAAATAGAGTGTAATACCCCGTCACAAGTGTCATTTTCGTCAAGTGCACTCCCATCAAGCGAATGTCACTTTCACTAGTGCTTGCTACACGGCTTTAAGTAAGTGTCACTAACGCAATGTAAGAGAGACGGAAAGACTGGGAGACAGAGAGTAGTGGGGGATAATAATGGGCTTGTACGAAGGCGAGAACCCTCCCCGAATGTCGAAGTCCGGGAAGCGCCATGATCGAGATTTTGGGTTCGGCCGGACTCGACCACCTCCATTCCACGTGTACCAGGACGCGTTGAGCGCCATGGTATCCAATCCAGTAAAAGTCGGGCTTGCTTCCCTGGGCTCCGTGTGCCATGCCGTGTGCGAGGTGTGTTTTTGTTTTTTCTGCTCCCCTATAAGAACGACTGTTCTACGGTTTGAACCCCGTGCTGTGACATGAAAAAACGGTGCACAGAACTCGTAGGAGGCGCCGTTCGTAGCACGCTAGGCCTAACGTATCGATGATGGTGACTCCCATGTTGAGATGCCCTCATTCACTGGCTTGGTTTCCAGTTATTATGAGAGTTCGATGGTATCTAAGAACACCACTGAAGCAGCAAACAGGTACGGACAACAGACTAACAGGACCACCGCTGTGGACACTGGCTTTGTTTGTATAACGAACTGACTATGCCGCAAACTTTTGTTTCGAATTTTGTAAACATGCCATGCATAAAACAGGAAAAAATAAAGGAGAACTGAAGCTCATAAGGCACAATTCTAGAATGTCGTCAGCGTAAGTATGCCCCAGAAAATTTTCCAAACGCATCTCCTCTCCTACGCTTTTATTTAAGTGCATGGTGTCACATGCGATTCCATGCAAGTATGGTGACACGCGTCTCCTTATATCTTGTTTCTCACTAATCTCATGTTATTACCTCTTCTCTTTCCAGAACACCTTATCTTGACAGTAATCCGTATTTTTTTATATATATTTGCTCCACAAACGACAAAGGAAGGAAACATTCTGTTATAACCCACCCGGAAATATTAACCTTTTAGGTCTGTAGTTTATAGTGACTGTCACCCTGTAATCGCGATCGCCCGCAGCGCCGCGGAATCCCTTTTCTCAATGTCGTCTTCTGATTAGAGATGCAAAATTTTGAATCGCTCAAAAACCCGTTCTTTTCGGGTTTTTTTTCCAAAAATTTACAAAAATTGAAACAAACGGGGTTACTGCTGAGTCAAAGCATTGCCGGCCAAGCCAGAGCATACAATGAGCTAGGAACTTTAGTAATGTTCACCCTCTACGCATAAATGCAGAGCAGAGCATCCCATGAGACTGCTGTCTACTCAGCGATAGGTAATTGGAACAACCCGTCCACTCCGACCAGAACTCCGACATTATGTGAACGCGATGGTGATCGCTTTGAGCGGCGAGACGGAGCTCTAAGTTGGTGGGTTTGGCGGATTAGAGGCACCCAAGGCACTGTTGGCGATCGCTTTGAGCCGCGAGACGGAGCTCCAAGTGGTGGGCGTTGGCGGATTAGAGGCACCCAAGGCACTGTTGGCGGGTTGGAACACATCGAAGACACGAAAATTTACAGCTATGAATTTTGTCGCTTGGAAATTTTGGGCAATTTTTCCGGAGACGAGGAAAAAAAAAAGAAAAACTGTGCTTTTCCCCAAAATTTTCGTTTATCTTCTCAGGACTTCGCATCTCTGGTTCTGATTGGTGGCTTAGGGAATGACGTGTTCGCCTTCTCCCAGGGAGGGAGTTCCGGCCAACGCCAAATAGATACTGAAGCCCTGCGTATTGCCTCCTCTCCCTTTTTCGCTACGTGCACGCATAAAGTCAGAATTCGTGCTGTGATTCGCCGTTCTGCGATTTCGAGAACTCGCAAATAATTGCAGCTAACTTGGAACCTGTAAACCCGAATCTGTAGACAAAAAAAAAAAGTGCAACACGCTTTCCAGAAAACCAGTCTTGAGAACGATATGGGACCGTTTTGCCCCTTATTTTAAAGGTTTCCCATTTTGTACGCGGGAACGTTCAATCACTACTCGCAGACGATGGTGGTTCGTCCCCATGGCCACGACCGCTGAAAGCAAGTTCGTGATTCGCTACTGCCGTTGAAAACGCGAACCTGATTGGCTTACTCTTAGTTGTTACGTCACCTCGACGATTGAGCAGTCTTTCTCTAACTAGGTGGTGCTGGTTCCGGCATACTCACCACATCCGGCGCCTGCTCTTGTCACGTAATTTCGATTGGCATTTTCGTTACCGTCGTCAGTTTCCAACGAAACCAGAGTGACAAAATGGACAAGATTAGATGTGACCGTCCCTTTACACGAAAGGTTATCACAACACAGCTTACAGATTACAATCTCAAGACTCTTCCTCTAAAACACCTTTTGCGTTTCTTAATTATGTTTCAAATTGAAAAATTTCGAGACTTTCCTGTTTTTTTCAGCATATTGTATATAGGATGAAATTGACGATTATTAACCAAAGTGATTGGTGTTGAGGTTTCACGTGATCCTTTGCCCTCATGTACTTTGTCCTTTTTCTCAACCCAGGGTTTCTTCACTTCCTACGGCTTGAATATGACCCAGTTTGAGCGGTATTTCAGAGTAAGTCTTTGACTATCTCGTCAATAGCATATACAGGATTATCAAGCTGACTGGGAACTGACTGGGACTTTCCTATGTCCATATTTAAGAAGCGACGTCTAGTAGTCATGACAAGTAATTGTTACACAATTGTAACAGCTCGGACAGAGACAAAGGTGACTGGTAAATCTAATCGCTGCTGAAACAATTCGTCTCAGGCAGGGAAGGGTAATGGTAACGGAAACAGAAACGTTATATTACCGATATTGGAAATGGTAACGATAACGAAAACGGAAACCCATACCACGATCATCCATTACCGGAAACAGAAACGGTAACGAAAATTAGCGTCCGGTATTGAATTTGGGTAATGGCTATTCCTGTTGTGTGACGATATTTGAGTCGCTTTTCTTTTTTTTTTGTATTTTGATGTCTCCATTGCCTGTAATGCTCTCAATACACCAGAGCATGAAAAAAAAAAAAGAAAAGAGCGCAATATTGGATCTTGTGGGTGCATCTCGCGCTTACCTACTTGTCGCAGTCCTCCAGACTGTAGACTCCAGGCAATCTACCCCACCATAGCACGAGGATGAAAGCCGATATTTTTATTTATCTATTTTTTTTTTACTCTTTGCATTTCACCGTGGCTATCTCAGTATTGTTTACTACCGAGAGCGTCCGCCCATGAATGCGACATTGGACGAGGCTCACGCCCATCTTGAGTTGCTGGACTCAGAGTGGCTGAACACAGAAGACTGAGTGAGGACTGAAGAAACGTTCTCAAATTTTTAAGAAATCTTGCAGGACGTGCGCATCCCAACGACGTAAAATTACTTGTGTAATGTGTGTGCGTGACACCGTAGCAGCACTTGGGAAAAACAGGGTGCAGACAGAGCCGGACGGGCTGTCCTCCCGCAGCTTTGTAACAGCCGTTCCATTACCAGACACAGTAACGGAAACGTAACAGAAACGAAATTAAAAGGCAGGCGTCAGCAACGGATGACGGAATTGAAAATATAGCGAAACGGAAACGAAAGTAACGAAAATGGAAGCGGTAACGAAAATACGTCTGTTACCGTTCCCTGGTCTCAGGTATACCTTATTTCGAGGATCATTTTTGTTCCGGATATCAGTCAAAAAGTAACCTTAAAATGGCGACAAAAAGGAGGAGATAGCGTAGGACGCGGTTGATTTTTAAAATGGTAAAATGGTAATGGTACCGTGATGTTACACGTAACGTTAGTCTGCGTAGAGTGTGGGGCGACATGTTGCACGTTCCGCTGGGTAGAACTGCGGATAATTTGGACCACCTGGGGTTCTTTTGACGTGCGCCGGAGGTATCCGACACACGGTGCTGGGAAGCAATGTTTGCCTCCCCCACATCGCTACCATTAGATATGCTCGCATTAGATATGTTCCAAGGTCACGCTAGACCGAGGAGCACGTGGCAGCCAGTTGGCGTGACGCAAGGTATGACGTTACAAAGTCATGTCCAAGATGTTCGTCCCATTGAAGGTTTGCACCTGAGAGGGGCAACATACCGTTATCGTTTTTTTTTTTTTTTCTGATAATGGGACGACGATTAACGGCCCCTTCGTCATCCCACCATGGTCGTGCCCTCCACAGATCTATTACAAGATGCTGAACAGTACATCAATCTGCCGTAGACCACATGGAAGAAGCAAAACGAACATCTTGCGCAAGTCTGGCAGAGGTGGCACAAAGCGTACCTCACCGGGCTAAGATCAGCGTACCACTCTAAGGGCTTACGAGCTTGCGACCTAAAAGTCGGGGACGTCGTGCTCATCAAGGATCCCTATAGACTGCAGTTGTAGATGGGGGTCATAGAGGAAACGTTCCCTAGCTCAGACGGTAAAGTTAGAGTCGGTGTCTTGCGCACTGCCAATCGTACAACCATACGCAGGCCTGTAGAGCACCTGCACAAGATCGAGTCTGCTGACGTTCAGCAGTCATCCGACCAACCAACTCCTGGGGCGGCAGGTTATTGAATCTATATGACGAGGACAACGATCTTCACCTGCCTCCCACGCACGCGCCTTACACCTGATTCATTCATTTTGCACTCTTTCCACGTAACCCATCGTCTACCCGTATCTCTGTCTAGCCTCCCACAAAGTGCCTACAGGTTTATGGATGTTGCAGAAAGTTTGAACCTGGCTTCTGAACTTTGACTCTTGCATGTCGGTCCGGACAATCAGGTGTTAAAGACGCTATCGCAGAGGCGATCATGCACGAAAATCGGCGGGAACTGGCTGAAAGAGTTAAACTGAGCTGAAAAGGTTAACCAGCTGTAGGGATCGAACCCACATCTTCTGGATTGGGTTCGATCCCTACAGCTGGTTAACCTTTTCAGTGACTTTCATCTTTCATCGTTGATTTCTTGGCAATTTGAGGCTTTGTTTGTATCTGTCCCTTCTATGTTGTTCCAGCCTCAGAACATCAGTTTATCTCTTGTTCACCAGGATGCTTTCTTCCCGGATTTCGTGCATTAGTCAAGTGATGAGATACGTGGACTGAACGCGGGGAGGGAGTGCACTCTTAAAAATGAACTTCACCACATAGCACGCTCCTAGCCAACCACCATCCCGAATGACAACGTTCTCGCCCTAGATTTGTTGAAAACGGGAGGAGGAGCCTATTTTGTGCCGTGCATAATGGGCACAAAATAGGCTCCTCCTCCCGTTTTCAACAAATCTAGGGCGAGAACGTTGTCATTCGGGGTGATGGTTGGCTAGGAGCGTGCTATGTGGTGAAGTTCATTTTTAAGAGTGTGGGGGTGGCTATATTGATAAGTGACCGAATTATTTTGTCTCGAATTTTGTTTAAATAAATGTCTTTTGTTGTCTGGAAAGAAAAAAACAACAACAACAAATATTAAGGTTCCTTTTTGACTGCCTTTCGTGTAATCGTTCCGTCAGTCGCAATCCGTGTATACCTTCAATACGCGATTTGCGTAAATTCCTGGAGGCGCCGCGAAGCCGCACGGTGCACGTGAAAGGTTAAGCGCGGATCACGCTGTCGCGTTCCAGCGCGTCCGCCCTCATGCGTATGTATGAGACTGACGCATGGGTTTCCATTTCTCGTCCGCACCTTCGCGACGTTTGTGGTGGTCGCTGAATTCTCGCCCCCCTCTCTTACACAAAAGTGCTTGGTCCCTGGCAACATCCAGCCCACCAACGCTCTGCCCTCAAAGCTCCCTTCACCTTTCTGGATACTATATAGGACTTGGATCCTTATTGTGAAGGGGCTCATCACTTGAACAACAACAACAACAACTTTATTTCAGAATGATTCGTGGGGAGTTTCTTCGCCGGGGGCGATGCTCTACCCCATTGCTGGAGGTGAAGCGGGGAATGAAGGAATGGGTCACGTTACAATGAGGATCGAAGTCCTGTGGCGTCCAAAAAGGCTAAGAGAGCCTTGAGGGCAGAGCGTTGGTGAGCTGGATGCGGCCAGGGGCCAAGCAATTGGCAGCAGGGGCCAAGTGGCCCAGTGGCCAAGCAGGGGCAAAGCAATTTTGTAAAGGAGAGGGGGCGGGAGTCTAGCTCGTTGAGGGAGGAGGAGAGTACGGAGCGGGAAGGGTGGTAGTGTGGGCAATGGAGAAGAATGTGCTCGAGATCTTCAACAGCACCGCAGTGACTGCAGTGGGGAGAGTTAACTTGTCTCAAGCGGTAGCGCCACTGCGCTGTGAAGGCCACGTCGAGGCGCATTCGATGAACTAATGCGACGTCTAGACGAGAGATATGTGCTGGCATGTGGAAAGCGAGCGCTGGGTCAACTCTGCTTAGCATGGCGTGGGGTAGTATGTCGGCGGTCCGTTGGCGGGTAGCCAGAGGAGTCACAAGTCACAAGGCTTCGAAGTATGGACCTACTATCACCCTGTATGCTGGGTTTGCCACGTCCTTTCGTCGGACTGACAACGATTGCGCTCAAAAAGTCATCCAGAGCTCCGCTCTTGGTGGCCCGAAACGCATGATATTCGGCTATTTTTTCCGATAGGACAGCTCCTCAATATCCTATAAATTTCAGTAAATTCGGCACGCTCTTCACATTGGTGGTGTAAAAAAGTGACCTTTACTTGGCAAATTTCAGAGTTCGGTCCGCAAAAATTCACATAATAAAGCTTACGTCACATGATATTCACATCAGGGGGTGGCAAAAACCTAGTAAGAAGAGATGCCGTTATAACCGTATGATTCTAGGTGGCATATTTTTTTAAAATCCATTTTACTTCAACGACACGTTTTCTGGGGCACCCTGTACATATCTATGTTTGAAGTGCCTTCTGTGGATCAAACTTCTAACGAGAAAGTCACATTAAGGGAAGGGGGGATTTGACCACAATACGCATGGAGTACCCAGCGCAACTTAGCAAAGGGACGCGAAGAGGCAAGAGGACGACGACGAACCTCCATTTGCCGTTCATTACAACAAACAATTCTCTAAATACTTATCCCAAAGCCAATCCAGGTACCTATTCCTTGACCGAGCTACAGCGAGGGCTACAATCAGATACCATGAATGTTGTTTCCGAGCAAGCTAAAGCACTTCTTCGCAAGGATTCGAAAATAGAATAGGGTGAACATCATTCTGAAGACGAACCACCACCTCGATACCCAACATAACACTCGCATTCATTTTGAGCCAGTAATTAATTCGTAAATGAGGACAAGAGCCAACCGAAACTGAAATGTGAAGAGCAGAAGACAGAGCTCCGTACTGCGGCAGTTCGTCCGGAGCTGGATACTGTGACGCCACCCAGCATTGTCGTCTGCTACGAAGCCTGCATTCTGACTTGCTGGATGTCGGATGATGTCACAAGTGTGTTACTTTCAGTGCTGTCTCGCTTACACAGGGGGAAGCGCTGGCTTCGTAGTAAGTTTGTTTCAGTAAAATCTGCAGAGTTTTGGAACGAGTGTTCCACACGGAACATTCCATTGCAACACATGTTCCTTAAAATCTCAAAGTTTAGAGATATGTGACAACCTTTGTGGTGATTTTGTTGCGGACTCCCACTTTAAGCACTTTTCAGTCCCAAGTCGACCAATGAGGTATGCCTCTGCTATCTTGGTTCCTATTATTATTATTTATTTTTTTTTTCAATAAACCGCTTCAACTGACGTCTTGCCGAATCTGGGAGTGCAACCGCACATGTTGCAATGAACGGAAAGGTGACCCGACAGAGAGCCTCGTGATTACGCTGCATGTTCGTTCAGCCTAATACTAGCGCACCTTGCTGTCTGACCCACGTAAACTTTGTCGCAACTAGTACCCCAAACGTACTATCGCACGCAATCTGAATCGGCCTGAAACCCTGGTCGGAGCAATTCCGCTGGATACGCCTGCGTCGTCCGCAATTCACGCTCGTGATCCAGGTTTTGATTTGACGCCGTCTGGCGAGAGATTTTCACAATACAAACTAAAGTTTCAAATAAAAGCTTCAAATGAGTTTCAAATTAAAGAAAAACACTGATCCAGAATGTTTATTTGAAAGAAGTTCACATCAATCCAAATGCTACTTAAGCTATTTCAGCGCTTATCCATGTCGGTTTCTTTGCGCGTGTCGCCGTCATCGCCGTCATCTTGCCCGCCCGGATCCGGCAGTGCGAGTAGCGAGAAGGCCAAGGTAAAAGGAAGCTACTACGCCTGCGCCAACCCTCCTTGAAGCGTGTAATCATGTTCGCGAAAGGGGGACTCTTGTCTGTGTTGTTGATCTCTATCGCCGAGACTCGCATTGATCCCACCTGAAGGCGATGACAATTGGGCTGCGTAATCACGACTGCGCGCGATATGGATCCCGCGCAGTATGTTTGGCGTATAAGTGACATACAACGGATCGCTCCCTTCTTACACGGTACGAAGGACTTCTCATGGGCGGTGGAGCACGTGGTCGTGACATATCCTGTGTGGTCAGTTCCGCTGGTTATATCTTGTGAACTACTTACTAACTACCCCACATTGTCCTCTTCCTTTAATTTGACCATAATACGGATACTAGGGTTGTCCCAGTTCATCTTCGATACACACGTGGGAAAAAGAGCTTCTTCGAGCGGCGTAACATTGTAGAATCTACATTTTTTTTTGTGGCATATATACGTCTCTCTATTCCCGCCAATGGACAACTTACGTTCTCTCCCTATCTATGCTGAGCAGGGTTGGTCCAACACTCGCTTTCCGTATATGCCACGAAACGGCTCTCATCAAGATGCTCCATTAATTCCTCCAATGCAACACGATGTGGCTTTTACAGCGCAGTGGTGTTTGCGCTTGAGGCGCTCCCAGATGCTGTCACTGCGGCGCTCTAGAACACCTAGAACACATTCTTCTTCATTGCCCACGTCACCAGCCTTCGAGAACCGCACTCTCCGGGTCTCTTAACTAGCTAGACTCCCCGCCCCCCCCCCCCCCAGAGATGCAAAATTTCCGGAAATTTTGAATCCGAAAAAACCCGTTTTTTTAAGGTTTTTTTTTTTCGAAAAATTGGAGAAAATGGAAACAAACTCGGTTACTGGTGAGTCGAAGCTCTGCCGGCCAAGACACAGCATACAATGAGCTAGAAACCTTAGTAGTGTTCACCCTCTAGACATAAATGCAGAGCAGAGCATTCCATGAGACTACTGTCTACTCAGCGACAGGTAAAAGGAACAACCCGTCCGCTCCTACCAGAACTCCGACATTAGGTGAACGCGATGGCGATCGCTTGGAGCGGACAGACGGAGCTCTAAGTTGGTGGTTATTGGCGGATTAGAGGCACCCAAGGCACTGTTGGCGGGTTGGAAGGCGTCGAAGGCACGAAAATTTACATTTTTAAATTTTGTCGCTGGAAATTTTGGGCAATGTTTCCGGTGACGAGGAAAGAACCGAAAAATTAAGTGTTTTTTTTTCAAAAATTTGAGTTTTTTTTTCAGGGCTTCGCCTCTCTAGCCCCCTCCCCCCTTTCTCAAAATTGCTTGGCCCCTGGCCAAGTCCAGCCGAGCAACCCTGTGCCCTCGAAACTCTCATGACATTTTTGGACACCGTAGGATTTCGAATCTTATTGCGAAGGGGCGCATTATTTTATTCCCCACATCACCACCAGCAATGGGGTAGAGTATCGCCCCTGACGATGAAACTACCCACTCAGCATCTTAAAAATAAAGTTGTTGTTGTTGTGCCATATATGTATTATTATTTTTTTTTTCAGAACTGTGGCCGTCGCCTGCTGCCAAGAAAAGTGAACCACATGTTGGGACTCGTTCAACTCATTCTGAAATTTATGGGATGAAAGAATAAACAACACAATTGTTTGGGTTTAGAACCACACGTGACAGACGTGGTAAGGAGTCGTATCTCATATACAGGTTCAACGCTCTTCACCCGTCCGGTATCAACAAATCACGAGGCACCCTGGAAACACTTCACAAATAAAATATGCTTTTCCCTTCTATCTCCATTATCATCAGTTATGTTCTGCATGGCCACTGCCTTCTGCTTTCTTTATTGCATGCCACAACTTTGTATTACAAATATTAAAAAAAAACCTTTGCTCGTTCTGGAATTTTCCCCACGTAACCACTAACCTCCTTACCTTTCGCTATGCTTGCCAATTCTTGCCTATGGTCCCATTTCGTCTACGTGTTCGTGAACCCCCATTTTTCTGTAACCGGTCAGGAGCCTAGATGACTTCGTTCACATAATCCCCTACACACTCTAACAAAGCGGCCATTTACTTCTGCCGTAAAAACCCGTACGGACCCTTTCTTCCCTCCGGGCTGTTGAACCACAATTCGTACGAACCTTTAAACACGTCACACCTAACCCTTTAAATACCATGCCAATGATGAGGACGGTGCCCAGAAGAAGAACAGTCTCTGTTCGAAATATCGGCGGCTTCTGTCCTGAGGCAACTCCCTTCCTACATCTCTACCGGTTCGCTGGATTTCTACCCAACTACAATTATTTGATGTTACTGAGGCGTTAACGGGCGTCATTTTTTTTTTTTTTTTCATAAAAGTTTCTATGGTGGACTCAGTTCATCAAATTTGGAGGACTCGGAGAAAAAAAAAAGAAATGGTATGCACGTGCTGTTAAAGGTCAGCTATGCCGATATCCCAAATAGTCGAAACGGTTGTGATATTCTGAAAGCCCACATCCAGCTCTCCCCAAAATGCACCTTCATTCTCTCAGTTCGGTACAGTACCATGTCAAAAAAATAGATAATTCATTCCGAAACACACATGGGCGCAGCCATTTTTATGACGTAGATGCACCCGAACGGGCATTGTGACGTGTACGCGCCTTCGTACTTGTCAGTGGATTTCAGCTACGGCTTCTCACGGATTCACGTACCTGTGCTTGAAGATGGCGGACAGCCGGGTTCCACCGTTCCGCGATAAGTAAACAGTGTAGCAGCTGCGAACTCATTCGCGAACCAACCTCTGTGCGATGTTGTGACTGGAATTCGTCGTTTGTGTTTTGTGAGCACGTACAATTTGTATCAAGTCGCGTCTGCGTTAGCCCCTTTACAGCACTTGCCCATTGTAGAGACTGACGTTCCGACAGCCGTGTTAGCAAGAAAATGCCGACAGCGCTTTATTCCTGCAGGAAAAAATTGTGCTATGTATTTGAGAAACCGCATACTGCTATGGGACAAGTTTTACGTACGATTTATCAATGTGCAACAGCGTCGACGATGGTATGTAACGACGAGAGACGTAAAACAAAATATAAATCACATTTTAAACTTTTTGGGGGATTCTGTGCATTTTCCAGAAGCTTTCTTTGAATAACACACTCCCATGTCACGCTGCGTTGTGTGGCACGCTACAAACTACTGCATTTTATGTCTAACATCTGGATATTGTTTGTAATGTGCACCGTCGCACAAAAACATGCACACGAAAGCTCCAGTAGCCATGTGGTTGCACACTATGCAGACGCAAAAGAAGTACCAGAGCACATATTGCCACTTAGAAATGGTGTTTTTAGAAATGTGGCGCTGAAGAGTTAGGGCATAGCATAGATCCTAGAAATCAGGTGCACCTTATCCTTCTGTAGAGTGCTCTTTCAATTCACAACTCAGCCCATGGGGTGTAAAAGTGTTAGAGGCAATTATGTGACTTGTCGTCCTGGGTGACATCACTGGCCAGCCTCGGAATTAATTCCGTCCTCAGGAATTATTGTACAAATCACTTTGTATGTAGGACATGATAAGCAATATGTAAGTTGCAACCTTGTCTGCAGCATTCTCGATTGCCTCTTACCTTTACAGTTAGAGACACGTTACCAAACCATTTGCAAAGGGCACTCTTACAGGGGCCATGTAACTTGAGTTTTTAATTTATAAAAATATAAGTATACAATATGTAATATGAAATTTATATAAAATAAAAAATAACATTTATCAAAAGAATTTATAAAAATAAATAAAAAGGCTTCATGGAAGCAATCCGTTAGCATACCCATTGCACATGAAGCACAATTATATATGCTTGGACATCATCTAATTAATCTTCTGAACCATATGTGTGGCTGCATATGACATTTTTTATGCATATGCTCTACCTTCCTATTCCTACATGTGCACACGAATATATGTGAAGTGGCAAAAAGCAACGCTAGACTCTACCATCATTATGCCCCTTTAACTTTTCCACATTTATGTCTGGTGAACAGGGAATATCTCACTAGAAAAGAAGACATTTGTGCATTGTTTGGCAAGCAAATAAATATGTTTATTTCCATTTTCCATCAATCAACAATGTTGTGACCTGCTGCAAATATTAATGTCAACAAGGAAAGTACTTACAAATTATTCCTATGTGCTCAAATCCAGATATGACAATTCTCTTTTTGTACCTCAGCACAGTACAGTTTCAAAATTAACAAACTGCACAGCATCAGCAATCTTAAAGTATCTCAAGAGGGGAATCACATAAAGTTCCAATAATAGACTCTGCAAACAAAGCTCCAAAAAACAAAGTACTTCAAGAAAAATCTGAATAATCGTTGCCATTGCGATATGTACTACTATGCACAGTTCATGAATGGAACATGTTACCTCATTGCATTGCCTCCATGTGAGCACTAGAACAGGCAGCTTTTTAGGTCGCTCTTTTCGTGTTTTTCTATTGTCTTTTTTTGTTTTCTGTTTTTGCAATAGCAAGCATGGCCATAGTGAAACACAAGCAGCCAAGGACAGGATGAGACATCTACAATGCGACTGCTAGCTCTAAACTGATATATTTATTAGCAGACTCTGGCATATACACATATATGCTGCTAAGCAAATGACAATTTAACCAATAGAATAACAGACAAGAAAAAAGGGTTATATATCTTCCCCTCTCCTCATTCTATTTCACAGGCAGCCCTAGTATCATTCTGAGTGTGTCCGTGCGTTCCCTTTGAGATAACGCATCTCGGACAGAAGCAAATCCAACAGCGGACTGCTTACACATGCAACTGTCTTGGATTTCTCTAACCACTTGTTATGTAACCGCTGCCTTGAGGTGTGTGTTCTGGAAATTTAGGCAGCATCCAGAGTTCCTGCAATGTGTTGCCATGTTTCTCGAGGGCATCAAAAGTCTGTCCTTGGCTGCCTGTGTTTCACTATGGCTCTCAGATACAAACTACCCCATTTTAACACAGTAGAAAGCACAGATTTGTAAATAGCATCTGTTGATTGCACTGTACATACCCCCATATAAAGGATCATAGTGGATACTACATCTTGTGCGATAATGTCAGGAACACAAAAAATGTAGATTTGAAACCACTCTTATGTCGTAGTAGTAGTATTTGTGTGAAGCTACGCAATTCCTGTCCTGCAAATAATATATAATATATATAATATAATAGAATTTAAACCATATGTTTCATCTGCTAGCGTGATGATCCCCTGAAAAGCAATTCATACTTGGCGGGAACTACCGGTTCTGAAACCTATCCCTGACATGTGTAGGCATCAGGGAGGAAACCCAAGGGCTGCGGTAGAAAAGACAAACACACACGGGCTATGTTCTCACTGTGTATCAGCTGCTCTGGCTACTAAGAAGAACATGTTCCAAATTAATATAACATGGCTTGATATGATACGCCGGCAAAAGCTAACCAATAAAATTAGTAGTTAAACGCACAATACGTAAACACTTGCCATAACATGAGTTTCCTTCCTGCATTTATGCGCTACCATTCAACCCACATAAACAGTGTACTGAATTTTTTTATAGCATTACACATCGTTTGACAGAACTTGAACAAGATTATATAGCACACGATAAAAGTAGAGTGAACATAATGTGCAGAAAAAATGGCTAGGAAGCAAGCGAGCTGGTGAAGATGATGCATATGTAAGACCCCAAGACTAGGGAACACAAAGGGACGTGTTTGTGTCTGTCCCTTCGTGTTCCCTAGTCTTGGAGTTTTACATCATGCATAATGTGCAGCTTTCCATTCACGCTTAATGGCCGTAGCAGTAATGCATGAAGGCCACTGCTAAGTTGTGTTGAGAAACACCACTTTATGTTTGCCATGTCTAAGTGGAACGTACATGACCTGATCCAAATTAACCGTTCTGAGTCTGGAACACACAAAGAGAAAAACGCAACACACGCCACAACATTAACAGATAGGCAAATGAGCTGTGGCGAGCTCCACCTTGGGACAAAGTCAACAAGTAATTCACCAAAAGTCAATGAGCGCCTGAAATGTAACATCTCTGACTGGTAGCAGGACGGTCCACGTTCAATTCCTGGTGCTAGCACTGACTGGCTTTTTCATGAATTATTTGTTGAAGTTTCGATGTGCTTGAGAACCATTCGTCAACCATTGTAGCCTCATGAGGTGATGAGGGTTTGTCATCCCAAAGAGACTCCCTTTCTTGCATGTGTTCTTATGGATGCTCATCACTGCAGAAAAAAAAGAAAAAGCATTTAATGACAAGAAATGGATATTCGTATTTACTGTATAATGATTGTGCACAATAGAAAGAAGACTTTCGCACAGAAAGCTGTACTTCTCGAGGTCTAACATCCAAGTTACAAAATTCCAGAATATATAAGACATGTTGTAAGGTAGAGAACAAGTAGAGTGATTGAGTTGTCGAGTTGTGTTGAGGGGGGAGTTGTACCCCCTTTTTATTTTATTATATATGATTGTATAATTATTTTTATGTCTGTACCAACCCTCACTCTCTACATTACAACATGTTTTATATATTCTGGGATTTTGTAACTTCATGTTAGACATTAACAAGAGCAGCCTTGTGCATGAAAGTCTCGTCTCATTAAAATTTAGATGCTCTCAACAGTCTTCGTTCTGTTGTGAATCTCTATCGCAGCATGCCTGCACATTCTACGCTGTTCTATGTACTGTGACTTTGCACTAAGAGTATGGACTTTGGGTAAAAAGACTACACAGCACTGCTCAGGTATTTTTGCCTATCGAACAGTATGTATGTATGCAGTATGCACACATTATTTGTGCACCGGACCCACTAAAAATGTAATGGATGTGGCATTGCCCACGGTAATGCACCAAGTTCAACACAATTATTGTAGAATCCAGGTATTTTAGCTTACATGTCAATCCAGTACCACATCCAGTGTGAAGTTGTGACAAATAAATAGTTTCCATTTTTCTTAGCTCTCAGAACACAGACAGTGAATTAATAAGAGTAGACAATGTTAACATGAATTCCGGGCTATTCTTCAATTAAAGATTCACAGATAGTAAAGGCACCTTCCTCAATGGACGTTGATGACACTGAAAATTCTAAAATGTTATCAGAGGCGACATCAGCTTCTGTGTGTCAAAGGATTGTATGTCCAACAGTAATCCAGCTAACAGTAACAAAAATGTGCAAAAGACAAATTAACTGAACTAATGTAATGTACCTTCTATATCAGACAGTGAAGCTTGTAACACCCCATCCACAGGAACCAGTGTCCAGACAGCAAAAGTGCTTGAACTGGGAGATAGCAGCTAATCGCAATGGCGACCTTTGTTTTCCACCCTGAAAGCACGGGTTGTAACTTTGAGGGCAGATTTAAAAGTGGTGTCAAGATGTTTGCATGCGAGTGCACATGAAAAGTTGAACATAGGTGAATACTCAAATTATGACATCACATTGTCATACCTGTTGGTGGAGGTAGACTGCAACTAACGTGTCAGCAATTTCTTCATGCACCAGATGCAAGACAGATCATGCTTCATTTCCGCCTTCAGCGTGCACCTGTGATAATTCAGAAGTTAGATTATCAATACTATTGTGTTGTTAATCGTGGTTATATCAGAGTAAGTGCAGTAGGACAGCTGCACAGTCGATTCATTAAGCTTGCTATTTTTTATATCTGAACCTCGACTTACCTTTTTTGCTCTCGTTTTTTTGCCTTGATCCTCCGTGGCACGTTCAAAATGTTGTGCGTCGGGCACCTCAGATTTTCATCAGACGATTTCGTGCCGAGATTCCAAATTGCCTGTCGCGCGTAACCTATGATAACATTCGTGGACGAAATCCTTGCAGTGGAAATTAGCAGGCACCACTGTCAGCCAAGAGCTTCGCACTGCTTGGTCTTTTGGCAGCTTATAATAGGTAACACTTGAATGCTCCGACGAATTGTTCTAACAGCGTAGCACCGTCGCATCTTCGACAACTTCGCCGTGGCATATCACGCATCATATAGCTCCAGCCCATAAAAGGCAAGGTCAGAACAAGGAAGTGCACTTTCCAAACGACGCCGTGCCAAAAAAAAATATTCACACGCTTTGTTTCCGGCTTAGCAACAACATAACAGCTGTTCGCTTATGTACGATGCACAGAGGACGAAACGAAAGAAGCCAAGCGGCCAAGCCAAGAGTTCATGCCAAGCCAAAGACGGATAAACCGAGAGCAGTGACGTCGGTGCGCCCGTGCGCAGGGTTTGCCGACGGTCTGACGGCCGGGCGTGGGAACTAAAAAAATTGTTTTCTAAAAAACTACGAACAGTTGGAGCAAGATATTTCGCACACATGTTCAGTGTTCGGTAATGAACACACAGCGCGAGTATCGCTCAGTTCTGCGGCACTTCAAAATCGGCATATCTGACCTTTAAGCAGTCGCGGGTAAGTTACTCAAAAAAAAAATTAACTGTGTTACAGATGCCCTTACCCTGCAAAATAGTAAGGGCATGATAAGATCCAAGCCGACCCATCACAGCTTCGATGACTCGCACTCCCAGCTCAGCTCCATGAGGGACGCTGGAAGCACCGCTTATTTTTTTCGGCATAGCACCACATAATTCATGTTGGGGGCGTTATGCATGTTTTGCATGTGCACCATAGATTGAGAAGCAACCCGTCAAAAAGAACTCGTTACGAGTTAAGTTACCGTGTGAAAAATGTCACTAAGTTAATAACGAAGTTCTTCAGCATGAAATGTAACTCGCAGTTACCGAGTTACTTAAGAAAAAGAACGAGTTAGTTCCAAGTTACTTCGGACGCAAAGTAGAACTACACAGGTGCAGCGCGCGTGAGCAGTTGAGTTAGACCTCGAATTGCCTGCGGAGGAGTGCAACACGCTTCGATCGTTTTCGTTTACGTCCAACAATTCAAACGCTTTGCCTCTTACTCCCTGTGGGCGCACAGTGGCTCAGCTTCATTTCAGTGAGAGCGGTTCTTACTTCCTGAATAGTATACTGTCGCTGATTGAATATCACGTCTTATGGCATAAAACGCCATGAAAGAACCTCATAGGAACCAAGAAAATATGTGGACGTGAGTGAAAAGCGAATTAAAAGTAACTTGAAACTTAGCTTCAGTTACTTTGTCAAAGTTACATGAAAAAGAAACGAGTTCCTCTAAAAGTTACCACGGTGCAAAAGTACCGCGTTAAGTTACAAGTTATCCAGATAGTTACAGTGACGAGTAACCTCAAACTCTGGCATAAACACAGACAATTGATCCATAACTTAAAAACCCGAAACTGCGGGACAAAAAAAAAAAAAAAAAACAGACAAGGTCTCTCTGTCATCTCGATACGGATTATTGTTTTCCTTCGTCAATAAATTTATTTCGTTTCCGTCCTATATACGCTAATACGGACGACTCGCTTTATTCACTCGCACCTGTGTTCAATGCAATTTTCTATGGTGTCCATGAGCGCAGCAAGGGTAAATCCAAGGGGTAGTCAGCGTTCAAGATGCACAAGCACAATGAAGTTCACGCCAGTGAAAGCTTTCAACTGTTTACTCACAGTAGCTTCCGTGGATAACATGCACTTCGTCAGGTTCAACTGTGTCCCCCTCGCTTGAAGGAGGCGAGCGAACATTTAAGTTGGAAAACGACGATAAAACCAGAGACAAGGAACAGAAAATAACCAGTTTTGGCAAGTTACTTCTAAAAAGTAACTGAGTTGCAGTTATAGTTACTTGCTCGGTCAAGTAACTAGTTACAGTTGTGACTGAGATACAGTAACTTAGTCACATTACAGTTACTTTTCCTAAAAATGACCATGAGAGGGTGAACAATCGTTAAAAACATTCATTTATTTACATTTACTTAAGCGCGATAAAAGTATTATTGCACTTAACCAGAAGCTGTATAAGTCAATATGAGGCTCTCCCACAGGGACATATACGACATGTGTACGTACGCAAACAAGAATCGACATTTATTCCAGTAACACTTACATTTTGCAGTTACATTCACAGTTACAGTTAAAAGCTACTTTTCTGGAAACATAACTATTTACTGTAACTAGTTAACCCCAAAAGTAACTAGTTACAGTTGCAAGTTAAAAGTAACTTTACCACACGATACGTTTTCAAACTCAGCAACACAGAGAGACAGAAACACCTACGCTCCCAATAACCTCCTGATGGTTGAAGGGGGCGAAACAGAGGGGAGGGTAACACAATTGCCTCTGGACCGGGTCAAGCACCTTTTTCAAAACACAGGTCTCGTGGGATATTGTTTTGGAAAGGTGCATGCCCAGTTTGGTCGACTCTTAGCCAAGTTCAAGGAGATTAGGTCCAGAGGCGTTAGCGTCCCCTCTGTTTCCCCCTTTCCACCCATCAGGAGGTTATTGGGAGTGTAGGTGTTTCTGTCATTAAATGGGTTGCTGAGTTTGAGAACCCGTCGTGTTATTTTCTGTTCCTTGTCTCGGGTTTTATCGTCGTTTTACAACGTACCAGCTCACCTGCACCCTCGCACTTCCACCACTTAAGTTGGAAAATAAATGAAAGACACAATACGCGGAACACCTATAGGTCCCTCCTAGAGATAGCTCGTGTCAAATCAGGCATTATTTCTTGCGCATATAATGCATAGTCGGAAACTGACGGTCGGCATCCCTAGGCTTCCGCACGAATATTACTTTTCCCATGGCTTTCCTGTTCTTTACTTGGCTGGTACCCATGAAATTCTATGTAACGTTTTGACGTTACGGACCAGACGTCCGACAGCGTAGAGCCAGAAAACTTGGAAAGGTGCCTTCGTCGTCCATGGCAGTCATCGCTCTCAAGCGCGCAGGGTCAGCAAGCAACAGCCGTCAATATCGTCGATGAGAGGTGATTCAGCTCTCGAGTGAAAAAAAATTGCGGCACGGCTAACGCTTGGATTTAAGTCTAATTAGCAGCGGCAGCTGCTTAGGGGTGGTGTTGACACTTTCGTCGCTGCGTGACACCGGCACCTTGGACGTACACGCACGCCTATAAGTAAAGGCCATCATTATGTGAGTTGTGTGAGTACCCGTACCTACCAGGTGTAGCTTTCATCAGATATAGGTCCAGTTAAGGGCAACTGGTACATATTCAAGTTTTTTTTTTTCTCCCACCTCTTTGACAACTCAGGCAGTGCTGTTGTTGCGACTTCAAATCAGCAGTAGAAATATTCTCAAAATGACGAAGGGTTGCTGTCCTGAAAAAACTGCGGAGTTGCCACTCTGGAGTTGGAATGATCCCGGAATCATTCCAGATATTTAGCAGAGCCCGGAGTGGAATTGAAATGGAACGGCGGAAACTGTCCTAGGAATGGGAATGAAATGGTCTGGGTGCGCCGGTGGCAGTTTTGGTTTCAACGTGCTGGCTTCTGCCCTCGCACCCTTTGCACAACACCTGCACGCGGTCAAGATTGAAATAACCTTGTCTTTGTGCTTTTTCCGTGCTTGGTAATGTCAATCTCCTCTAGCGCTTCTGGACTTGCCAGTATGGTTACCGGTCCTTTCCTTTTATTGAGGGAATTAACGGAATGGGAATTGGGTTGCCAAGCCATTCCAGGAGTGGGAACTGACCATACCTTTTCATTCCGAGGAATCGACAGGAATGGAATTAGCGCAAATCTTCATTCCTCGAAATGGAATTGGAACGGAATGGGGTCTCCCATTCCGTTCCAGCAACTCTGGTTGGGACAGGAGCATTCGGCGACTGATGGCAGACATATGGAACTCATTTAAAGGGACTATGGACTCTACCAAGCCCGTCGACTGTGTCGGCTCCAAACGGCGATTTTAACTTTTGGCTGTGACACCTTTTGTATAGATGAATCGGATAGGTCCGTTTCTTCACCACATATAGCGCTGTCTCTCATGCGGTCCGAGAACTCTGTTGCGCTGGACTTCTGCAAGATTATATCCGCAAATTCGCAAGCTTCAAACACTGACGTATTCCGCGCTTCCACTTCCGAGATACAGGAGGCGATCTCACGAAGAGAGCCAGTGGTGAACGAACAGATGGATATGGACTTCACATTGGGTGAATTCAGAGCCGCGGTGTGCCTGTCACGAGTACAATCGACGCCAGGTGGAGACGGAATCTCCTATCGAGCCATCCGAAACCTTAGCGACGGCTGTGTTTCCTGTGTGATCCATGTCTTCAATACATCATGGAGAAGCGGTGAAGTGCCGCAGTCTTGGAAAGATGCCGTAGTAGTCCCGCTGTTAAAGCCTGGAAAGCACCCATCTGACCTGTCATCCTTTCGTCCAGTTAGCCTGACGAGTTGTCTTGGTAAAGTCTTGGAGCGAATGGTCTTGCATAGACTGGAGTGGTGGCTTGAGGGTCATCGTACCTTCCCCGAAGAGATGGCAGGCTTCCGTCGGAATACTAGCTCCATAGACTCTGTTCTCGATCTCGTCACCACCGTCGAGCAAGCGAGGAGCCAGAAGAAAATAGTCATGGCGGTGTTCCTGGACGTCAAGAGAGCCTACGACACCGTCAGTCATGCGAACGTTCTGCATCTTTTGTTGCAAGCAGGCGTTCCCGACAGAATGTTCTTGTGGCTGGCTGATTTTTTGCGCCATAGAACACTCTCTGTTCACACAAAAGAAGGAGTCACTTCGAAAGTTGTCTTGACTCAGGGCGTACCACAAGGCAGCGTTTTAAGTCCTATCATTTTCAACCTTGTAATGACAGGCCTAAAGTCCTGTATCGCCCCTAAAGTCAATATATCTATCTATGCTGATGACGTCTGCATTTGGACTGTTGGGAAATCGAGGCCTGCAATCCTACGCCGTCTTCAGCATTCCCTGGATAACATCTTGCGGTACCTAACGGAGGCAGGCATGGATATATCAACTGAGAAAACAGCAGTCATGGCTTTTACTCGGAAGCATATGCATCGGTATCAGCTCTTCCTTGGCGATACGCCTCTTAGGCTGGTAGCACACCATAGATTCCTGGGTGTCATCCTACACTCCAACTTGTCCTGGAAGAAACACATCGATCACCTGGACACAAAGGCACACCGGTGGATTTCCGTCATTCGCCACTTTGCTGGGCCGAAGTGGGGAATGAATGAGAAGTCTATTCTGGCCATCCACAAAGCCCTAGGCCGAGGGACTCTGCTATATAGCCTACCAGTCTTGCACGGAATTTCACAGACGCAAGAACAACGACTGCGGTGTATTCTAGCACGGAGCTTAAGGGTATGTCTTGGCGTCCCGAGAGCCGCGGAAACGCGGATGGTGATAGCAGAAGCCCGCGAAATACCCATTGAAGTCTTACGGCAGAGGGAGACCATTCGCCATTACTTGCGCCTCAGAGCACACCACCGCCGCCATCCACTAATACAAAAAGTTTGTCGCCGGAAGCAATGTAACGCATACAACTGTTTCATGGAAGTGAAACCTAAGGTTCCCCCGTTTTCTGCAAGATCAGTGGTGCCCACGACGCCTCCGTGGTCGCTTCCAGTACCATCGACCGCATTGTCAATTCCTGGTCTTAATGTCAAACGAAACCAAGTGCCTACATCAGTTCTGAAACAGCTTGCAGCGGATATGATGCACAATCGCTATTCTGACCACACTGCAGTTTTCACTGACGGATCCTCCAGTCATGAATGTTCATCGTCTGCATTTGTTATTCCAACTGACGGTGTGTCACATGGATACCGTCTCTCACACCGCACATCATCAACGTCGGCTGAGTTATATGCTATCCTGTTGTTTCTACGTAAGACGCCCTGTGACGATCCGCGGGCCTGGATCATCTACTCAGATTCAAAGGCTGCTCTTCAATGTATAGCCAACATGGGAATACGTGGATCGCTCTACCCAGTTGTCACTGATATCCTCCATCAGGTTCAGCTTCTAAGCGATCACGGTCATCATATATCCCTGCAGTGGGTCCCGGGTCACTGTGGTTTGAGCGGAAACGAAGAAGCCGACAGAGCGGCAACGGCTGCCCAACAGTCTCGGGCTGTTGTACCAACGGTGTTATCAAGAGGAGACAGGAGATCACTTCTGAATGAGCTCATTCAGCCACTAGCTCGCCAGCAGTGGAGTCGGGACATCACTGACAGGTCTCTCATGTATTCTGTGGATCCCACTATGTCCTCCTCAGTTCCTGACCGTTTACCACGCTATTTTACGTCCCTCCTGCACAGGCTTCGTCTCAACGTTGCCTTCACTCCCCAATTCAAGTGCCGAATCGGATACTGTGACAGCTGCCTATGCTCCAAATGTGGCGTTGAAGCGAACATTGAGCACGTCCTAATAGAATGTAACCTCTACGAAACGGAGAGGCGGCAACTCTGTGCTCAGCTGAGTGGTGCTAGCCGACAGACGTTCAACCTGGCTGCAATTCTTGGTCCATGTCAGAGCCATGTCCAACACCGTCGAGGACTTCTGATGTTCTTGGAGTTCCTCTTGGCTACCGGCTTGCTCCAGACGCTGTAGGGTCCACCCCTGCATCTCAAGGACCATTGGCGCTTCTTTCATGTGCTTCTTCCTTTTGTGCGACGTATAGCGTTGCGCAACCAGACGACGGGAGTTCGAGTTGGACTTGCACATAACTTCATTTTCATATTTCACATCTCATGCTTCTCGTGTAATGGGGTAGGGTACTGCTCTCAAGCGGTGAATCACCCCAGGCCATAGTCATGATTTAGTTGTTGTTGTTCACCACATATAGCACGCTGCTAGCCAACCACCATCCCCGATGACAACGTTCACGCTCCTGATTTGTTGATAACGAAAGGCGGAGCCTATTATGTAACATTATGTACGGCATTATGGCTATAAAATAAGCCCCGCCTCCCGTGTTCAACAAATCAAGGGACGGGGATTATGGTTGGCTAGGAGAGTGGTGAAGTTCATTTTTAGGAGTGTAGAGCAGAACGTTACGTGTACCTCCGCGTTGGCGTCTGATTGGGTACTACGATTCTTCAGATGACGGAACAGTGAATAGAGGTATCTGGACGGGGGTACGTCTACTCGGCCGTATCGCAAAAAAGTGCGTTTTTGTATTAACGCTGCACACGTTATGAAGGAGAAGTATCACACAATAAATTGTAAATAGAATTACGAAACGTATAGAAGCACAATATTTACACCTATTACACCCGTAACTAAAGTACGTGCAGATAGGAGTCATTACCTCTTTTAAAATCTCTAAAATACAGACAGACGATATGGTACGAACAGGCGCAAGCTGACATTTTAAGCATGGAACTCATGGATTTGACAGCCACTGCAGCAAAAATCGCCGGTAAAGTTCAAGTGCGAGACTTAACGATTTTAATGACTTAAGGATAAATTCGATCATCCGACGGGGTGTGATTGTATTTCTAATCGTCGACAGAAGTCGCTGCGCGTGGCCGTGTACTTAACCCGTTATGGCATTCAGCGCCGTCCACAACAAAGTTCGGTAACGCTATACGCCCACTTGATCCTCGCCCACTATCGGTATAGTGACCCGGTGTCAACGGAATTCAATTTTTAAAGAAGCATGGAAGAGACCCCAAAAATATTTTTAGTTTTTCGCTGCAGCGTCTTCTGCAACACATAAAATGAGCTGCTGCGAAAGAACGATGGGCGCAGATAACCCAGAGAGCACGCGCGAGTCCCCGTTCCGCAAGCCTTTAAAGAACCCTCTCCACATCCAAAGAGCGGCGAAGCGAAGCCGAAGACGGCGTGACGTATCACGGGCTACGGCACGTGACCAATGACGTCCGACTGCCGTTCTTCGACTGTCTTCTGTAAGTTTTGTTGCGCGGTGACAATACGCCGCAGATCGGAACTATTCTGCATGGTGATTCCTTGTGGACAGCTTCACAAATGAAGCACGATTTCGAGTCATGTTAGTTGTCACTTCCATGCTCCTTTAACCATTCACTGATGTTGTAGCAGCACTAGCTGCACCAACATCGCCTTTGGCCACATGACCCTGTTTGTGCCCTGCCACCTCGCGCTCGCGAGATGCGAGCTAGTTACTTCTTCTTCTACTCGAGCGACCGGCCAGAACGGTCAATAAAATAGTCTGGTCCGACTTGACGCCTTTTGTCTCCTGACCTCACTCAACACACGACAACTGGTGACCCGGACGTGATGGCCACTGGACCCCCTTCTGCTACTGGCCCTCTCCCAGGACCAGTCATTCTACAATGTCATTCTACGTGATTCTCAATTGAGTTCTTCGGCGCATTAGGCGGCGTAACGTAGAAACCGCGATAAGTTCGTCCTAATGTTGGATGTCTTCAGAGGGTCGATGCGTCCTTGTTAGCATTGTGTCCAGTATCTCAGCCCGTCACACGGGAGACAAGGATCCGATCCCTCGACAGCGACAGAATCTCCAAGTCCGCGTCACTGAGCAGACTTGGGAAAATCTGGGATACATTCTTCTCCATCGCTCGCAATGTCAACCTTTCAGGATCACACTTACAGTGTCAGTGTAAGAAATCAGATTGTCACGCTCTCACTAGAGACTCGCTTCACTGCGTGATATCGGTACCGCGGCGATGCTATCCTGCTTGGCGGGGCAAAAATCGCAGGATCATCGAGTCATTGGGTGTTTTCTGTGCTTATTGAAAGCGTGCCGCAAAGTGATGTAGCTATTATATGTACTACGCGGTACAGAAAGGCTAAATACGCCATACGGTTTCCTACTCTCTTTTGCCCACCAGCGACATCTGCTGTATGCGCATGCGGAGGATGCGCCCTCTTGTTTACAAATAGAAGTGGGTCTATGGACTCACTTCAGTGCGTGACGTCATAGCGATGTGACGGCGCTGCTGTCCTGCTTGGTGGTCAAACATTGCGCAATCTCGAGTCACAGTTACCCGTATTCACCAACTTACTTAAACCATTGGTTTTGTGACGTCGGGTTTAAATCGATCACGTGAGACTTTCGTTCGCCAATCCTGGATCACCATCCCAACGAGGTCCCCATTTTCCCTGAATTCACATGTAATAGATTTGTAGTTCACATAGATGAAACTGAAATGTGTGTTTTACTTATTTCAGCGTGCCACAGCAGAGGAGACCAATGAAAAACAGTTCTTCAGGTAATGTGTTACTACTGCTACATTGGAAAACATTCAAAAAGACAGCTGCTTACTTCTATTTTGATTTATTGTATGGTAACAGTAGATCTGCTTTTGTAGGGCTGTTTCTGCAAAAGACACTACACAGCAGTGTGCTAAAGGAGGCTGGAGTCGTTTTGGATGCATCATTACTTTTTAGGTTAACTATTGCAGGTACATAACCATAACCAATCACTGACAGTTCTCGTGCATTGTATAAGCACAGATATTCTGGAGATAATTTCTTAAAAGATCTCTGTTGTGGACTCATTCGTCACAACAACTTTGTATTTCGTGAGATTTTTGTTTATATTCAGACAATAAAGGCTATTACGTAGTTCCACAAGGATGACTTTTTTCATACAGGCATGCACTCTCGATACCCTGCTCAATTAGTTGGTGAGGTCACGTGAAAACATAAGTAAGCAACGGTGCGCAAGGAAAAAAAATCCTTGCTACATTCCACATACTGACTCCACTAATATGTCTGAGGTGTACTGCAAAAGAGCTGAATTGCATAGGAATCAAGGGCAATGTGTGCAGAAACTTTGAGCTCCCTTGCTCATTATTGCATTGCACTTGAAGTTGAAAATTAGATCAACTGCAATTACTGCATATAACACCTTCCAGATAGATTTAACAAAGCATAGGGTACAGACTTATCAATAGATGGTATTGACAATTACAATAGTAGCCAGCTGGTACACGCAACATCAAAATGCAAACGTGGTTCTGTCATAACTGTAGCATGAGTGCATGGAAATATTGAACATGGCCACGTGACTGTTGTCAACTACGTAAAAGAAAGTTAGCTTCTGTTAGCATGGGTACAGATTTGTCCTGCCAGTGCAGCTGTTTGTATATACACTGAGCACACGAGAACATGAAAGAGCACGGTCCCATGTTAACAATAGCTATCGTTCTTTTACGTTATAGACAGCTGCCATATGGCTGCATAGTTAATTTCTGTGTGCATGTGTTCAGTGTGGATATTGATGACAGTAGTAAAGCAGGGTAAACATGCACCTATGTTACACTATCTCTTCTTGTATGTTGTTGATATAGCTGTCATATGGCCACCGAGTTTATCCATGTACTCAGGTGTTGAGTGTGAATATAGTACTAAACAGAAAAACAGAGTCCCTTTTCTGTCTCCTGAAGCTCGAGGCTTTTCTTTCAAGCTAAAACGTATGCATGCTGTTCTGCATCATTTCTGTGAGCAGGACTGTTAAAAATTGCTTGACGACACTGCAGCTTTACACTAGTGTGATCAGTGCACTCTTGTTGTGTAGTCGCATATCCTGTAGAGGTAAATCTTATGAATGGGAAAACACATTCCTATGGAATCATGCTACATGATTTATAATATACTCCCGCATGCACATTGCAATCATGCTTCTATTTATCGCGAATGCCACAATGCCTCTAATTTGGTGTTGTGCCTGTCTTCAACGTGTTCTGCATAGCTGAGTTCAAAAATAGTGAACCAAACCAATATCCACTTCTATTATGCGTATGTGTAATACCTCACTATACATTCAGTTATGTTACAACTTGTTCCCCTTACACCAGCTCAGGTGCATGCTAAGTGTCCACGGTTTTTCCCGTATGACATGTCCTGTACAATATCTACGCAGAATGGGTACTCCCATATCACACCGTCTCTCCTCTGCCTTGACTCGCACTCCACCCCTAAAGCAGTGAGCGGAGGGTATACACAATATGGGAATACTACGGTAACAAAATTCAGATGTAACTAAGAGTGTGTCATCAGCGTCATGACAAATGGTTTTAACGTCTATGGATCTGTCACTCGAAACAGTGCCTGAATGCTGTTGCAATACATGCCACCATGACATATATTTATCGCTGGAAAGCTTCCTTCCCCCTCATCGTCACCAGGAGAATATGTGGCATCTCATGCAAACTACTTTCACTGAATTACTGGCACCAAATGCCTGTGACATTGGATTGTACATGTGTCACACCTGGTTATTTATTTTGTTTCAAGTAAGCAGTTCTTCAAAGTCACATGTGAAGAAAATTTACTGCTATACAAATATGTGGCTGCCATTAGCTTAGGCTTATCGCATACCATACCATCCCCAACACGACTGACCTTCATGTAACACACGAAAAACATGTCTGTGTAAGAGCTTGCTTCACCATAGGTTCATAAACCTTGTGGTTATGTGTGTGGAATTTTTCATTTCTTTTTAACGGGAAATTCACACTACTTCTGTTTCTTTTCAGAACCCCCCCCCCCTCTCCTCCCACATTTTCATTTTGTTAGGGGTGCATAAAGTTCAGTAAAGTGGAACGAAATAACTACATGCTTATCTTGGGTGCGCCAACGTAATGCATTTGGCCGGAACTCGTGAAACTGTTGCTTTGGGTGCTGGTAAATCTTCTGAACCATTTCCCCATACATCATGTATTAATTTCACGAAGTTGCCTGAAGACTGCATGTTCATAACTCGTTACTGAAGTTAGGTGGTTAGTCATGCAGAGGCATCTGTATTATTTTACTACATATTCAGTGTTATGTCCCATACACCTGATCCCAAACTTTGTCCTTCATGATGCAGTACACCATGCTCACTACATTAAACTGTCCAGTTGCACACAACTGGATGAATATGTCCGCCTCTACAAAGTGACAACTACCAAAGTGGTTCAAAAAATAAGTGAAATTGTGGAAGAAAGATATACAAACATGTAAATTCTAATAAAAGTAATACAGCACATTGTAGCTAAGTATCACGTGATTTCAAGTTGCATTCCTTTCTTTGTGTGAGCTTATTTGCATTGCACATATTTGTCCATTGCAAACTTCATCTCACTGTCTGCTATAGATCAATACAGAAAGCAATCAGACAATGATCAGTGCTACTCCAGAGATTTCATCCGAGAATGAGCACCTCTAGATGTGCCTTGCTTTGATATTCCACTGTGTTGTTTCTCAAGAAATAGCACAATCTCTCAATACAAAGCTGTACAGTCAAACTGCATGACCACATAGTGCAGAAATGCAGTCTGCGCAATAATTTTTCAGGGGTTTAACATCGGTGTAAAGAACGAGAACTAGTCTAGGCTTGTCACAAACATGTAATCCTCGAATGCCCAGTTGCTTGAATTACAGTGTGTAGCTCAGGATGTCTGCAATCCAGTAAAGCATTGAAAACTGGGAAAGTAGTCCGAGAACTATTCCATGACTGGAAAACTAAAAAAATGCCAAGCAAGCGGTGAACAGCTACTGAAATAAAAAGTAACAAACTAAGTTTACACAATTATTCAGTGGCAGTTATCATTCTCATGGCATCACACAGGCCTCTTATGTCATTTCACAGTCAAAGTTGAGTGATCTGTGTTAGGGTGGAGTGATAACTAACTGCATCACAAGCGCAAATTCTTTCTGAACAGGAATCATAAATTAAAAGCTTAAATAAGGAGTGATTTCACAGAGCGTAGTGCATGATGCAGTCGTCCGTGTCATTGTTCTTCTGTCCGCGTCTTTTGGCTGTCTACGCACCATAATTCGTACGACATACCCTGCCTTGCTACACTTGTTTAGTGCATGATGTGCTGTTTCCAGCCGTATTTTAGCATGGCATGGCATGAGCTGTGGGGAGTTTTTAAGCATTGGTGGTCGTGATGGTTTGGCATGTAATAGTGCGATGATAATGCTAGTGAAATTTACAATGCCAGTCTGAAGTTGAGAGAGAAGCTTGTAAAGAATGAACATGGAAAATGTGTAAGTCCCGAACAAGTTGCATAAAAGTGTTCCCTCAATAATATATGAAGTTGAACAAATAAACACAATGCAATTATTGAACAAAATAACAGCACAGGTTTATTTCTAGCTGATGTTGCAGCTGTTGTATGTGTTTTCTTTGGTCTATTCCTGTTTGCTCTATCCTTTGAACACCACTTGTGACACTGGTATAACACCTCCTTCTTTATGAGACATTTGGTTCATTTTAACATCTGTATTTTGTGTACATGGTCCCACTAAACTACAAAGCCTGAGTGGTTCAGACGTAGTGTGCTGGCACTAAAGTGTGGCCATTTATTTTAACAATGTCGAATGCATCATATCAAATGACAAATTTGCTCAGTAACTGTAATGACAAATATATACTATAGGTATGTTCCTATTTCGTGAAATTTCATCAGAGCAAGAGACAGTCACAACGTAACGATGAATCTTTGTGGGCTGAACAGAACAATCAATTTAGTGCTTAGTGATTTCTACAATAATCTGATATGCTGAAATGCAGAAATAAAAGCGGTCAGAGTTAAGCACAGCAACGCACGGCACTGACAGGGGGTCACAACACTTCCACGCTCACAAGCAAGGACGCCCTGGGTAACATGACGAAAACAGAGCTAAACAAACAAAAACGAAATACACACACACACACAGGACGACGACGCAAACAAGGCAGCACCCTGAGTACGTCTTCCGTATCAGTCGCGCTCCAAAGAAACACAGCCAGCAAATAGATACTCTAACGCGTTGCAGGTTTGTGACACGTTGAAAGTATCACGTCGATTTCTTAAACCGATAACACCGTAAAAGTTGTGCGTGTGGGAGCCCCATGCAGCATAAGGCCACCCTTGCATCAACTTTCTTTCTGTTTACATAGCCCACAGTGATCAAACACTTGCACACACGTTGCGCCCATGACACCAGGCTCGAAAGCGTATAAAGGACGCTGCTGGAATGCCCCAGCAATCGAGAGGCAATCTTGATCGTTGCAGTTCACCACACATATCACACAACAGGCGATAAATAAGCGATGGTCGATACGGATGAAGTTATTACACGCAACCACAATCAACGACCAAACACTGACAATACCACAACGACCACCTCCGCGAGGATACCTACTTCTGTTTTTCAAATAACATTGCAAACGCTTTTTAGCGACCATATAAACCATATCTTGTTGAGCTTGTCATCACAGATACAGAGGTAGACCTAACTACCGATACCCTGATCCGCAACCACCTGCAGCAGCGCCATCTCAACTTTTCTTCCGTAACAACCTCATAATAATAATAAAGAAAGAAAACAGGAGCCTTCCCTCCTTCGCAGTCCTGTCGTCTGCTACTTTCTCTCTCCCCTCAACCGTCACGTGACAGTGTGAATAATGCGCATGCGTTGTGGTCAACCCCTTGGATGGCGCTTCATAGCCGGAAAGATCACGTGATCGATTTAAACCCGACGTCACTAAACCAGTGGTTTAAGTCGACTGGTGAATACGGGTACTACTGTTTCAACTCCGGCTCTAGTCCTCGTTATAGTATAATGGCCAGTATCACCGCCTGTCACACGGGAGATCGGGGTTCGATTCCCCGACGGGGAGTGAATATTTTGTTTTGCACGCCATGCGCGATCGTGCGCTGGCGTTATCGGACGTTTTCCTCCTCCCCAGCCTGCTATCGAATGAATAACCGCATGCATTCAGTTCACGGTCGACTTCTATCAGCTTAGTATGTGCGTTGGCATGCTCACTTTTCCTTGTGTCCGTCATGGTATGTAACAGATAGGACTTTTACTTGGCAAATTCCCGAGTTCAGTTCCTAAAAACTGACACAATAAAACTGAAGTTCGATGACATTTACCGCCAGGAGGCGCCAAAAAGCTAGTAAGAACAATTGCCGTTGGCCGCGCGATTCTAGGTAGTGTAGTTTCACTATCATAATTTAATGTTTTCTTCAACACCCTGTATTCTCTCCCAGTCTTCCCCAGTCAAGACCAGTTAAGGCCCCAAGGTCAGATTCTCCATGCGCGCTGGCTTTGGTGCTGAGCTAACATCAGCGTGACTTCCTGAAGGCGAGCGTACATCAGTGGTTGTTTGACCAGACTCCGAGACCGAGCATGTGTGACGATAGCCGTGACGCACTGACGAAATACGCTGCTGGGAAAAATGTGTCAGCGAAAGCCAAGAAAGGGAGGAGGAGAGATCGGCATGGACGTTCGTCTTGTGTGTTTCGCTATCTTATTGATGGGTGCCATTCAACGGGCTCAAAACAAGTCCTTCTCTTGGTGTTTCGTGAAAAGGAGTAAGTACTGAATTGCATTTTGGTCAAAGTGACGTTTTCTACTTGCAAGAAACGAACGTAAAGCGAAACAAGATGTGCGCTTATATGTTACGAAGGAACGTCGCAATGTAGCCTGGTCTAAACGTGACAGTGGAAATAAACGGCATCGAAAAGGTCAGGGGAACAACAGTGCAGTCGTGCGTCCACGAATTGAGGTGTAACCGTCGAAGAGCGTTTTGAGAAGAACAAGTACGGGGTGAACATAGGACGCTCGTTCATTTTAGGAACTAAGGCATAAGGAACTAAAAGCGTCGAGGACAACAAGGACCTGGGGAACCGGAGGACACTGGTTTAATGAGGAACTAAGGTGTCATGTAGGACAGGAGAAGCGGCAGGACAATCGTTTAGGTAAAGGGTGAGGCTCCATAAGCCAACGGCGTCTAATAGAAGGAGGATTGGACAACAACAACAACAATAACAACGACAACTTTATTGCGAGATGATGAATTGGGAGTTTCATCACCAGGGGGCGATACCCTACCCCATTGCTGGTGGTGATGCGGGGGAATTGAATAATGAAATTAACAACATGAGGAACTAGCAACCACAATTAATTGCCTGCAAATTCTGAACTGTTTGTCCCTGGTTCAACGATACACATGCTGTTTCTTTGTATTCTTTCTTTGTGTATTGCCTTGGTCTCCACTGTAATTTGCTGCCCTTTTCAGGGGGCAACGTTCGTGAAATAAGCACTTCAATGGGGTTGTTCGACTTTCCGTGAGTTCGCAGACTTTACTCGAGGAACGATCTTCTTTTTAATTGCGTGTTAGCGCCGCGAAGCAACTACAGCGTACAGCGTAACTACAGCGTACAGACGTGGACAGATGGAGAGTCGACAGCAGGAATGAGTCGGGGATAAGGGGTTAGTATGCGTACAGGGCCGACTTTACAGGAAACTTTGGCCAACATTCGTCTGGAAAGTGCTCGTAAAGCCCAGGGAAAACCGAAGACTACACAGTCGGCGGTAGGATGCCCAGGAACGACCTATACTTAAGGAATGACTTTTTCTGGTTAAAGCCGATTCCGCCCTGTTATCGCCCCCCCCCCCCCGAACTGACCTCCTACCAATTCGGGTTAACCCCGATTTCTCCCCGAATTCCAGTCACTATGAAATCCTCAAGTGACGTTTCCACTGAAGACGAACAAAGGTCGCCACGCGTAACACATGTAAGAATGGGTCACTTACTTTCCAAGCAATACACCCAGGTGTGTCAACAGTGTCTATGCCTTCGGGGATAACCGCTGGAAGGTCACGATCTCGCAAAAAGAACAACAAAAGAACAAAAAAGAGAGATTAGGAAGATACTTAATAGAGAAGAGGAGAAACAAAAACACCCGATAACACCCGAAGGTACAACTGTCGCCCGATTTCTCCCCGAATTACAGATTTAAAAATAGCGCCCGATTTTTACCCCCCGAATCTGAGAAAGGCATTTAACCCGAAAAAGTCACTCCCTACCTATACTGCAGCGCGTTCCACGGTTGGCCATCGCGTAGAATCAGACACAAAAGACAGCAACAAGAGACAACGGCAATACAAAGACACTGGTGAAGCGAGCAACAGGTTTTCATGTGTCTTGGATAGGTAGCAGCAGAAATGCAGCTATCACGCTTGGATAACACCTTCTTTGTAGAATGTCTGCGCTACCCCATATATGAAATTGGCTCGCTATACAGACAGTGCTTGACACCATTAACATGACACAATGACCCATTACCAAAATAATGTGATTTGATGTGATGTAATGATAGCAACACTCGTTACTCGAGCCAAATATTGCCAAATACATATATTGATACCCGTTTTTTTTAAGTAATGCAATACCGGTAGCGTTACTCATGGCAAGGAAGTCGACACCTTATCTGCCACTTTATCCGCCACTTTAGCAAACTTGTGTTTCGTGTTCCTGTTCCTACCACCACCAAGAAAATGAAGCCGTCAAAATAGAGATATTGTTTGTAGTATTTGTATTGCAGTCCAGCATGTTTTGTATAGCTGGCAGTAGGCCGTGCGTGAATTTGATTGGAAATCTGGTGTAGCTGCGCTCTAGTTTCGCAAAGGCCATTAAAATAGTGTAGCCGTTTGTATGTATGTAGCAGAATGTTGTTACTAAACGGGGAGGATGCCGTAAGCAGATAGGAAATCTGACAAGGCAGTCGGCAGTGATACAGTCACCGAGGCGATACCACGTGTCCATGGGAGTAGGGCAACCCTCGGATAGGTTGTGGAACGGGAGATGCCACGGTTCTTAGCATGGCGACAGCAGACGCCAGTGACATTTGGGCCCCGGGACATCAAAACCGGTGGCCGCCGCTTCGGTTTAGTGTGATGTTGTTGACTTCGGTATGGGTTCATCTGCGTGGGTTCGTAAACCATTCAAGCCACGAGTTAGGGGTATTTACCGCATGTTCCGAGAAAGGGTAGCGCCACAGTGGGGCGAAACAAACCCGCCATTGGTGTAACTATCCTCAAGCGGGTACTTTCTGCAAAACTGCCATCTTGTCCTAGTCGCACGTCATAGAAAACGTCGTTTTGAGGTCACGTGATTTTGTTTACATGTCGTTTTGCCGCTTACCGACATATTTCCGTCGTCACAACGTCAAGAGATGGACGTATTTTGCCAGCGTAAACTACGCGGTGCTTCTTCCGCAACATGGTAGCCCATTTCTCCTTGCACGTTTAAGTACGTCGCATCGGCTCAGTGAGTCTTAACGCGCGGTCGTCATCGCATCTTTGGAAGTGGTCAACGGTACGAGGCATTATACGCAAAACTGCGCGTTTTACTGCGAGATTATCGGATAAAAATAATTGTCGTGATCGAAAGACGTCCAAAACGTTTCGCAGAAACGACAACCGCATTGTCTACAAACGGCTTGGCCGCCGATCATGGGCGCCGCCATCTTTAAGGTCACGTGTGCCATGATGTTTGTTGTGACGTGCGACCAGGACCTGTTGAGGGTGCATTGCGTTCGCCCAGCACGCTTTCGTCAAAGGAGCGATACATTGGATGCCACCCCTGTGGGTCGCGCTGTTCTCGTCCGCAACTAGCTCTGAAACGCCTAGAAACAGGTTTCGAGCACCATATGCAACGATCTGATGTGTGTGGTATGTAAGCTTCCGTGCATGTTGCCCTGAACAAAACATTAGATGGCAAAATCCCCACTGCAACTTTCCTGCGCCCTCTATGATCCAGTCGAGACGAGCAGCAGCAAAAAAAAAAAGCAGACGACCGTAGATTTTAATGCAGACGACAGCTCTGACGTCACTACTCTTAGCTACTCCCGTCTGATAGGGAGTAGAGGGAGTCTACCTCAAGTGGACTCCCGAGTAGGCTACCCGATTTTAGAACGGAGGTCGTGACGTCATCGGGTAGGTTTTGGAACGCAGAGAGTACAGCTACTCCTTACTGTCGGGTCAACCCGTGCGAGTTCTCGAACGCAGCCATGGAAGCAGCGCGCTTCCACTGCGCTATTTTTCTTTCTCTTTTCTGCTACGTTTTTTTTTAAATTCCGTGTTAGCGCCGCGAGGCAACTGAGGCTATGAGCAGCGTACAGACATCGCCACTATATGTATGCGATAGTGCTGATCATCGTAAGAAACTAAAAGAGTATATATTTGTCGAACGGACACATTCAAATATTCTTCGTTTCCATGGTCTATATTTCACAGCGGTATCACCCCCACCAAGCTGTAGTTAGTCAACCAAATGTTAATTTGTCCGATAACAAGTTCTGTTAGTTATGACAGTTGATAGTTGAAGTGGCATGTATCGGCCGCAACGCGTTCATTTTAGTTCTCTATCTCCCTCTCTATCACCCCCCCCCTACTGTAATGTATTTTAGGCGCTGTGGGTACTCGAATAAATCAATCAAACATGCCTCACTCTCAATGTGTACACTATCCTCATCGCTGGCGCGGCATAAAGGTGTGTCGTCCATCCATGAATAAAGCGATTCTTGCGAAAAGCTAAACGTTACATATACGTGTGCATGCTGAACACAACCGTGAGCCACGTCTCGAACTTATTTGCCGCTCCAGCTTGCTGCCCGCCACCTAGCGGACCCTTGTAGAAGCACTCAATGCGTGACAGTAACAGCAGCCGATCGATATGTTTCGCGGTGAAGGAAACAAATGCCCAAACTTCCCTTCCCGCGCGCGATCCAGTTTCCCGGCTTACGGAGCTCGAGCAGCAACATACACTGCCCGGTTCCACATTGCTAAATCAGCGCGAAGGAGAAGATTTAAGAAGGCAAAGAAAAAATAAAAGAAAAAAAAGAGTTACGTTATTTTTACACAACTCTTGCAACGTGTCTCGTGGAAGAAAGCGTGCAGAGGCAGACTGTGATTCATCGGCAATCATTCATTTCTCCGCCATCTTGAGGACGACGCGAGCGCCTCTGAAGGTATTCGAATGGCAGATTTGGAGCGCCTCCGGAGCAAGTTTTGTTGCCCCGCCGAGAGCGAGTCTGTTCGAATGGCAGATTGGGAACAGTCTTCCAATGGGAGCTTCGGAGCGGCATTCGAGCAAAAGGTCGCTCCAGGGAGCAACCCAGACTGCTCCGCCAAAAATAGGCAGATTCAACGGGAACTCTACGTGACGTGTCACTTGTAGCTTGTGCTTCCTATTTCCTGTCTCTGCTTCGCCAACATGGCCGCCTCGCAAAGCGTCTGCGCCGTGACTGGTCTTTCGCGTCGTACGTTGGCGATTTTGTTTCATGAAGTAATAAGTCAGACATTACAATGGCAACGTTAGGATCGAGATTAGAAGGACCTTGATATTGCAAAACATGGCGTTATAATGGAACATGAGTACGTTCTGCTTCTTCTTCCGTCTCTGGCCGCCATCCACCAAGGGAGATTGGCCAGGGCTAAACTTCAAAGTTGGGCGCAAGTGTTCCAGTCGCAGATCCGCATCACTTGCTCTAGGCCTGATCAAGTCGCTCCATTGCCGAGTCTGCCACTTGCTCGGACTCTGCCATTGGAATTCAACAGTGGAGAGGCTGTAGCGCGTGGATGATACAGGTATCGCTGACACTTCTTCCCAGTCTCAATATTTTACGAGTACTTTTCCTGCGATGTTTTGTGTGTAATTTTTTTTTTTGTAGTAGCAATTTTTCTGTCAGTACCAGCGGGTAAGCATTTGAAGCTTATAATGGGCGGCTGCTCCACCCGCCCCCCTCGAAACGGCTCTGATGAGAGGCCTATTCAGAGACATCGAAAGTGTGGTTCGGAAAAGTTGGTAGTGCCAGCAATCGAGTGGGACGCGCTGTAGATTTTTCAGGTCACCTCATTCCTCGCGTTTTAGGTACGATTCCATGTTTTCTTAACTTGATCCGTTCACTCCCTGCAGATGCCATAGAAAACGCAAAGATAGCGAAGCTCGGAGCTGACATACTCGCTTCGTGCAAGCAGGAAATCATCACCATGAACGTGAAGCCCGGCATAATTGAGGTAGGGATAACTTGGCTACAACAACAAGGGATTGGAACCGCTATTCTGTTGGTTCGGTTTGGGTTCGGGTTCAAGCCCACCGGGTCAGTCTGGGCATGGGTCTAGAACAGGAGAAAATAAAAGTTTGAACCTGTTCAAAGCCGTTCACCGAAGTTAAAAATCATAGTTTTTAGTGGCAAGTGGACGACGACGTGCCATTGCTCCCGCGTGTCATGGCACCACCCTGTCAGTTACACGCTTGTGATGGGCAGTACTTGAAGTACCACGTACTGAGCATGAACGCCCACTTTCCCTTTGCTGTAGTGCGGAGCACAGATTTGGTATCGTTCATGGTAAGCATTCCACTAAGTACATGCTGCCTGCGGACATGAGGAGCGATAGACCTCTCCCTGTTTGTAAACAAATGACATCACAGTGTTCGACAGCGCCACCAATTTGGTAGAGTTGAACTACGTTCGAAGCTAGGGGGGTCGAACAGAAAGCCACGGTCTGGCGGGGATTACGATGGTCCCTGAATGGGACGCGACCTTCGATCCTACTTTTCTTTCAATAGGAGGCAGCGAACAAATGCCCATTCGTGGAACCCAGCCCTTCCCTTCCAATTTGTTTCGGTTTCAGTCTGTCTACCATCGTCATGATGAGGTCTATTGACGTAGTAATAAAGCAAAATAATAGCAACACAAGCAAAAAGGTGGTCGAAGATGCTCGCTCTTTTACCATATGGCTGTTGCTGTAGAAGGAAATGAACTCTTCGGTGCGTTAGCGTACTAAAAACGGCGAAAATATACTAACTACAGCAGTAACTTCTGAAGCAACTAGTAATGCCGCTATACTAACAGGCTAATACTAGTGCTGTGCGAACAATAAAGATGTCGGTTATGGATATAATATTAATGTCGCGAATATTTGATTTTGAGTACTGAATCGACTGAGGCCTTCAAGCAGCCATGCTTACTGCAACGTGCACATACAGCAGATAAAAGTCCAGACTGGTGCGAAATGCGTTACTAGCAATTGCGTTACTTGTAATAGTTTACTTTTGAGTAATTTTTCGAGTAATCGGTTACTTTACCGTCCGAGTAATTTTTCGCGCAATCAGTTACGTTTCGGACCAGTCGATTACTCAGTAATTGATTACGTTTGCGATTAGCAGAGATTAACCTCGTATCTTTCTGATACGTATTCATCCCCAAGTTAAGCCCCTCGTGCCTTCTCTTCTTTTTCTTTCTTATTTTCCTTTTCTTTTCATTTCTTCTCCTTTCCTTTTCCTTTGCTTTGTTCTTCTCCTTTTCTTCCCGTTTCTTTTCTTATTTTTCTTTTCTTCCCCTTTTCTCCTCCTTCCTCCCCTTTTCTTTTCTTATTTTTCTTTCCTTCCCCTTCCCTTTTGTTTGGAATAGCAAGCCGACCCTCGTCTGGCTGACATTTCCTTTCTTTTTCTTAATAAACATATCCCCCCCCCCCTCGTGCCGTCGGCCTTTGTAGGGCCGTTCTGCTATAGCACGCGGGGGTCAGCGTAATAACGTTCTGGAATTTCAGCGCCCCTCTCTCTAATCTCTTCCCACACCAGTGTGGTGGCACCTGAAGCTTTGAAGGTTTATTGAATCATGGGGAAGTTCCACGCAATGTTCTTCCAAAATGGGGTCATGGTCTTCCCGGGCGACATATACAGCAGACGTACAGATCTACCTTGTCCTGCACGTTTTTGTTTTTCGTGTTATTTGAGCTGTTCCACTGTTGAATCTTGTCCTCTCTATTTATCATTTTCTGAGGCACCCAAAGACGGCTGTAATTCGCGTGAATGGGGAGTAACGACCGTAGTAACGCGTTACTTTTCTACTCGTTACTCAATTAGATTTGGAGTCGAGTAATTGGTGACGGTAATCAATTGCTTTCTGCGTAGAGGTAACAGTAACGGTAATCAGTTATTTTTTTTTTTAGATTAACGGGCATAAGTTCGCATAGGACCACGTTTTGATAATCACAGAAGCACAACGAGTCGCTTCCCCAAACCCCTCAGTCCCGCTGGCCCTTGGGTGCAACGAACCGCCTCGCCAGAGAAGGCTGAACGCACCTTCCCACTACAAGCACTTAAATACAACTTTAAGTACATTTCCAACTGTGTACTTTGAGGAGTACTTTAAGTACCTTTGTCTAGTACTGTCCCACGAGGTACTCAAGTACCGACCGCAAAGGTAAAGCCGAGGCGTGGAGCATATTAAGAGCTGTACTGTAACTTTGCAAGTTAGTACAGTTTTGTATCCTCCATGGTATTAAGCAAGTTTTGGGCCTAGAAGCACTATTTTTGATACAAGAAAATGGATTGCCGTCCCCCTGCTTCATATTATACGAAGAGAAGCGAGAACGAATACATAAAAATACTTTCCTCAGGCAGAGCTCGTTGCTCGAGCAAAGGGGTGCATATCCATGGGTGCAAAGGCGCTAAGGAGAGCCGAGCTTCAGAACTAGCATTTGAGGAAAGATGCTTAGATTGGCACTCACTCGATCACCGTATAAGACTTTGCACACCACCAAGCGGTGACAGGTGGCACTATGGAAACTAGGGTCGCAATGCAGAAGAGGAAAAACGCAGTGCAATAAATGAACACATAAATAAAAACAAACAAAACAAAATAGTGAAATAAAAAGAAACGATAATACAATATATACAAAAGAGAAAATGCTGAACAGATGAGGATAGTCTATATAGACACACACTTTTCCTCAGTCCCGTCTTTGCACTTGCACGTATATTCCAAGTTTTTCCTCTTCAAGTTGTGCCCATTTGCATAAACTACTTCCCTAATTCACTTGCAACGTACTTCACCAGTATAGTTCAAAGTACAATTCCCAGTGCTTTGTACCTTACTATAAGTGCAGTTAAAATGTGGTACTTTGTACAGTACTCCAAGTACCATTGACGGCAAGTACTGTGTACGTTAAGTGGGAAACATATCCTTGAGCTTGAGGATACACGATTGAAACAGAGAGGGGACAAGAACCAGACAAGACGATCTCGTGAGCTCATATGAGCTCGTCTTGCCTGGTTCTTGTCCTGTTTTAATGGTGTTTATTGAAGCTGGAGGATATGTTTTCTCACCTCACCGTTACACAGGCTCGCTTGTTTTCTACTGCTGTGTTCACTTTGGCTAGTTGGGTATACCGGGTGTTTCAGTTAAATCCCCGGGCTAAATAATTCGCGAACGGGTGCACCAATCCACGAGCTTTCTTTTTTACAAGTATCTGTCCGATACCACCTACAAGCTGCACACCGTGTGGATTAGTGGGAGGCGCTCATTATTAAGATAAAAATGCAAATGAGTTAAGTAAAAAAGCGTAACTTCTAAAGCAGGGCGCTGTCGGCATCAAAATGGGTACTACCCCTTTTGGGACCTTCAGTGGACACCTTTTAGAGAAAAATCTGCCACCGAAGCGGGTCATTTGTTGCAGTAATTAATTGGTTTCGGTTTACGTATTTTTGTCGGGGCTTGTCGCTGCGAAGCACAAAAGGACGCTCTTTCACTCCCTTATCCATCAATGAATTACGTCCTTACACCAATGAATTACACCAATGAAATACGCCCTTTTGCGCTTCGCCGCGACCAGCCGCGAAAAAATACGTAAACCGAAACCAATTAATTACTGCAACAAATGACCCGCTTCGGTGGCAGATTTTTCTGTAAAAGGTGTCCACTGAAGGTCCCAAAAGGGGTAGTACCCATTTTAATGCCGACAGCGCCCTGTTTTAGAAGTTACGTTTTTTTACGAAACTCATTTTAATTTTTTATTTAAATAATGAGCGGCTCCAATTCGTTCACACGGTGTGCAGCTTGTAGGTGGTATTGGACAGATACTTGTAAAAAAGAAAGCTCGTGGATTGGTGCACCCGTTCGCGAATTATTTAGCCCGGGGATTTAACTGAAACACCCTGTATATACTTGGGTACTTTGACCACAGCTCCTGCTAGCGGCGCGGTCTTGGAGTCCTGTGCGCGGGCGGCGTATATGATCCCCAGCACATCGGGTCATCCGGGACATTTCATCATCGCCGATCGGGACTCACTTAGCGGGAAACCATCACATCTACCTGTGCACCAATATCTCACAGCGCAAACGTGACTAAAGCCGGCTTAAGTACACAGAATACAACTTTCTCTCACTTAAGTGTAATATAGTAGATGACCCCCTCGTTACTATGACCCCCGATCATATGACATATGCGCTTTACGACGATACCCCTGGGGAACAATGCAGTGAAACCTCTGCAAATCCCCCCGGTTAATGTGACAATTCCGCACTACGACCAAAATTTTCGGGAACGACCATGGTCATAGTAACAAGGGTTCACTGTACCACTCTGCAAGAAGAAATTTGACTGACACCGGGTGGTTACACTAATAAATCTTTAAGAATAAGTACTTTAAGAAAAACGCTTTCAAAATATATTGTTTTACAATAAACCGCATAAAACCGCGCAAAAATTCTCGCAAAAAAAATAATCGTTCAAGAATCCACCATGAAAATATATCGTGCCAAAATATATCGTTACAAATCAACTGTTTAAAAATATATCGCTAAAAATAAAATGTTTCAAAATATATCCCGTTGTCCAACGGCAGCGGAGTGATAGGTGTGTATCTCTACGCAGAACATAGCAGTCGTACGTAGCTCACATTGGTGGTTTTTGCCCTTGTTAACACTCACCCTGTACCTAGTGGTCTGTCACGGCTGCTATATTTATTTGCTCTGTGTGTGTGTTGTTGCTATGTTTTCCTTTCTAGTGTAGAAAAGCCTATGCATTATATGCATGTCCCGCGTTACTGACAACTGTAGTACAGCGTCAAAGCTATCAGTGGGTTCCAAATATCCATCCCGACCGGTTTTCGATCCTTTGTGTTGCCCACGTGGATTTGTTTTGCCACGCTTCGAGCGTGGTTCGTTTGACAGCCGCTAGGGTATGACGCGTACGTGAAAAAGGTCCATAGGAGGCAGCGAGTAAGTTCCCATTCGTGGAACCCAGCCTTCCCCTTCCTATTTGTTTCGGCTTCAGTCTCTCTACCAACGTCATGATGACGTCTCTCCGGTAGAGGTCTATTATGCAGCAGCTCATTATGCATGCTGCTCGCATCTCACGACCAAGTCATTCATACATAGCGATTTTGCAGAAACTCTAATTACGTACAATCACGTCACAGTACGAGATTCGAACACCAGAGAGGACAGTATTGCAGACTTCCGAGAAAATGTAGCTCTAAAGTAATGTCATTGCTTGATGAAAGTAATTACATTAATAACGCGTTGCTTGAACGAATAATGCAAATGCAAATACATTACTTTACAAAACTCTAATGAGTGGAGGGAAAGCGCAGTGATGGCCACTAACTACTTCTACAGTAGTTTAACTATAACTACTAACTACTTTGCCACTGAGTAGTTAAACTAGTAGTTGAACTACTTTTCAGAGGAGGTAGTTAAAACTACTTCTTTAACTACTGCAATGCATTTTAACTACATCTATAACGACTTAACGTTGTCCATCGACACCAATCCCATTCTATAGTGTTCTTGGACACCTAAATATGAACCACAAGCAGTGATAAAAGTGAAGGTTTAGTACGCATGCACGGCACAATTGCTCTGCACCTCCGTTCTCATCAAACAATCAAGGTATCAACGTAATAAATCATCAGTCAAGGTAAAAGTCGGAAGCACAATCGTGCCGTAAAGCTTGCGGCAAAATCGGAAGTAGCTGACGCCTCCAGTAACCTAACTACTGTAGTTAACTACTCGAAATAGTGGTTTAACTAGTGGTTGCACACTACATTTCTGCAAGTAGTTGATAACTACTTTTTAACTACAATCAGGTAGTTTAACTAGTAGTTTAACTACATGTAGTTAACTACTGGCCATCACTGGGAAAGCGTCACAAAAAAGTAATCTTCCTGACTCTGCTTTTCAACGACTCCTCCCTTTCGATCTTAAACCACAGTTTCTCTGCGAGGTATAGCTCTCTATCTTTTGCGTACTGCTCTTCTTAAGTACTAGTGTGTTATTTCCTTTACGTGCAGCACTTGGACAAAACGTGCTGGGGCATACACATGTCATACGCTCTCGCCGAAGACGACCGCCACGTAAGTCTCAAACCAAAAGACATCTGAATGTCCTTATATAGTCATAATAAAAGAAAGTAAAAAAGTAAAAAAATAAAAGTAAGTAAAAGTAAACAGTCATAATTATGCGTAATGCCTGTCCCCAGTCTACACTCTTAAAAAATGTACTTCACCGCATAGCACGCCCCTAGCCGGCCATCATCCCGAATGATATCGTTATCTGCGCTGATTTGTAGAAAAACGCGAGGCATAAGCCTTTTTTTGTGACAGTTATGAACAGCATAAGTGTCACAAAAAAGGCGTACGCCTCCCGTATTCAACAAATCAGGGCAGCAAACGATCTCATTCGAGATTTTGATGGGCTAGGGGCGTGCTATGCGGTGAAGTTGACTTTTTAAGAGTGGTGGGAACACGGAGGGGCAGACACAACACGATGTTGTAATTACTAATTTGCTACGCATACGTAATTACTATATTACATATATTTATTATTATACATTATCGAATAATTACTATACAGGATATCTGTTGATCCGTAACACGTCCTTCAAATACCAGTCCGGACTCGGAAAAACGGCGCTTATATTATTTTGTTCATGAAAAGAAGGTGCCTCAAGAATTCTATACGCGAAACTTCAATCCTGTTAACGAAAGCTTTCCATTTCTGTCAATTTTTGAAGATCTGTCGAGCCTCCACAAGTTTCGATGACGCGAGGAGCGGGTGACGTAATCATAAGCCCACAGATTGCAATGATGTCACGTTCTACGGAGGGCACTCATCTGCTAACAACGACGCTAGCCGGGAGGGTCACGTGGTGGAGAAGTCACGTGACACTGATAGAAAGAGGGGGAAATGGGGGAGATGTCTCCTACCTCGCTTGATGTGTTCTCGAAGGTCGGAGCGGGCGGATGATATGTCACGTGGGGCTCCGCAAACGGGGTGCAAAAAGTGAAGCGAATTTCTCACGCAAGACGCCCGGGGCAATAACGTTGAACAGATGAGAGCCGAGCGCCCCGTGGGAGCCTAACGCGACGTCACAGTTGTCAAAAATAATAAAAGAAATAATTTATCTACCTTTCGCGTAGCGGAAAGATACGTATTTTGGAGGAATGCAAGAGTGAGACAAAAGGATTTGAGCAACATAACTTTGGCAGGATTCCGAAGACGCGAGATCCAGTTCATAGTGGCACTTTAATTAAAGCAAGCTATGGAACCAGCACAGACGCTGTTTTGCAGTCCTATATTATACGACTAGGTGGGCATACTGTCAACGAGAGTATGAAACTACAAGAACATAAATTACCTGAGACTCGTCAACTACCTATTATTTATAGATAATTAGTTCGAAAAATATGAGTGAAAATATTTCGAAGATATCTCCTCTTTGAGACCCAACACTAAGGGTTTTATCGCCTGTATCATTTATTAGAGGCACACCCCATTTTTGTCGAAAAAAAAAAGAAAAGAGTGGGCATGTAGCTACTTTTATGTATACGTCGCCAAAGGTTCGTTAGCAAATGAGCCGGCATCAAAACAAGTACACAACCCGGCACCCCCAAGAAAAAAAAAAGGAAAACGGGCCTTCATATACGGCCTGTGGTTTCTTTACATTTTCATTATACGCCTGTTACGCGGGCGCTTTCGATCCACATTGAGCCAACGCTCATCGAACTCAATGCGGATCCGAGGCTGCTACACGGACACGTTCGAGTATGAACGAACTCAGATCCTGCTTAACCCAATCCAGTTTGCTAAGCAGGATTGAAATTCTCGAGACTGCTTGAAGACCGCGATAGGCATGCTCGAACTCAGCGAGTTTCCACTATGAAACAAAAACATACATTAATTTGATGCTGATCATAATGAAGATGATGATTCGCGTTTTAATGGCGCAGCGGAAACTATACGACCATAATGCGCCAAGACCATGACAAAAAAGCATTAACAGTTCTAGTGATTAATTAAAGAATATAACGATTCGGCTAAGACTAACGCGTTACCAATGAAAGGGCATAAAAGCAACTGTAAAACTGGAGTGCATTTAAAAGACCAATATTTTGGAAAAAGTTAAAAGCCCGTTCAAACGGTACGAAAGCTTAATCTCGTAGTAAAAGGGAACGATGGAGAGGTAAACGGTATGTGTAAAACTCGTGGAATGTACATCAATTTACTGATGTTACCATACGAGTGTACACTCTTAAAAATGAACTTCACCACATAGCACGCTCCTAGCCAACCACCATCGCGAATGATATCGTTATCTGCCCTGATTGGTTCAAAACAGGAGGCGTACGCCTTTTCTGTGACAATTATGAATAGCATAAGTGTCACAAAAAAGGCGTACGCCTCCCGTTTTCAACAAATCAGCGCAGATAACGATATCGTTCGCGATGGTGTTTGCCTAGGAGCGTGCTTTGCGGTGAAGTTCAGTTTTAGGAGTGTATGTAAATTCATTTCACGGTCAGGGTTTTCGTCTAGGTACACTCTTAGAAATGAACTTCACCACATAGCACGCTCATAGCCAACCATCATCCCGAATGACAACGTTCTCGCACCTGATTTGTTGAAAACGGGAGGCGGAGCCTATTCTGTGCCGTGCATAATGGTCACAAAATAGGCTTCGCCTCCCGATTTCCGCAAATCAGGGGCGAGAACGTTGTCATTCGGGACGATGGTTAGGTAAGAGCGTGGTATGTGGTGAAGTTCATTTTTAAGAGTGTATGACAGCCGACTGCGTTTTCCAGTTTGTTTAATCTCGACCGCTCTCGACACCGAACCCCCCCCCCCCCCCCGCTGTGAACACTTACTAAACAGCACAATCCGGAGGCGGATGCGGTTATTCTTGACTTTTTAGGAACACATTTGTCAATCCCACCGCAGTGCGCCGGGACTGTTAGCGCCGCCTGTCGACAAGCGAACCTTTCCAAACGCATCGAGTTGGACGGTGTAGCAGCATCGCGCATCGAACTCTCTTGAGATACTCGATCCGGATCGGATTCAATCCGCATTGAAACTGCCGTCTGAAGAGGACACTAAAGGAGCATGAAAGTTACCTTTAACACTTTGACTCGAAATCCTGCTTCATTTGCGAAGCTATCCACAAGGAGTCGCCATGCAAAATATTTCCGATCTGCGGCGTATTGTCACTGCGCAATACAATTTAGAAAAGAAAGTCGGTGGCGAGAGACGCGAGCCCCACGTGATGTAGAACCTGCTCCGTGCCTTTTTTCTTTATCTCAACTTTATCTCTCTATTCTCTTCGACTCTACTCGACTATACCGTACTCTACTACTCGACTATCGACTATATATATATCGACTATCGACGAATCGACGAATATATATCGACTATCGACTATACTCTTTATCTCATTTTTTTATCTCGACTTGCGAGCCGCTTATACATGTTTCAGCTGTGCCGTTGGACGTCACTGGTCACGTGCCCTAGCCCGTGATACGTCACGCCGTCTTCGGCATCGCTTCGGAGCTCTTCGGATGTGGAGAGGGTTCTTGACAGGTGGGCGGAACAGACCCTTGCGCATGCTCTGTAGGCTATCAGCGCTCATCGTTCTTCAGTTCGTTCTTTATCGTTCGCAGCAGCTCATTTTATTAGTTGAAAAAAGACGTTGCACCGAAAAATTTAAGACAAAATATTTCTGGGGTCACTTCCACGCTCTTTTGAACCTCTTCGATCACGCACATATGTTGCGCTCATCTCGTAGCTTACGTAACACGCGGCCGCTCTAATTCTCCAGCTGCCCGCGGGTCCGTACCAGGAGAAGCTGTACCAGTACATCATGACACTTGTCAAGCTGTGGGATTCCCTCCAGCCCGTAAGTGCTCTCACTCCACGCAATCACTTTTGGATAGAGGACCGGAAACACTGACAACTTTGCACAACGAACCCCCGGAAGTCGCTTGGGAGGTGAGTTAGCTTAGCTCAGACACGTACAAGATACTCAAAAATGTATTTAAGAAAGATAATAAATACTAATGTTAGAATGTAATTAAGGTAGAATATAAATACATGAAAATTAAAGTAATTAAGGTAGAGGACAAAATACTCCAAAAATTATTTGAACTGTTAGCTTAGCTCAGACATGTACAAGATACTCAAAAATGTATTTAAGATAAGATAATAAATACTAACGTCAGAATGTATTTAAGGTAGAGTATAAATACATGAAAATTAAAGTAATTAAGGTAGTGTGCAAAATAACCCCCAAAAGCATTTGAAATACAATTAAGATAGTATTTATCCTTGAACGAAAAAAAGTCACCGGCCACTGGTGAATGCAGCAAGAATTGGCTATGTGACTTGAATCACCTAAACCCCGCGCACTATGCTAGCCGCCGCTGTGTGATAAGAGTTATCTAAACACAAGTCCCAAAAAGATGACAAAGCGATACCGCATAGCTGCATTAATTATATGTGACCCAGAACAAAGCAAACTTCTAGCAGGTCCCTGATCGGCGAGGTCACAATTCCGCGTCACCGCGTCAGGGCATACATAATAGAAAGCTCACTGGCCAAGGATTGGTACACACGGGGCAAGATCTCTAAATGGAGACTTCCAAGAAGGGCAAGTGTCCGAGGGACTCAGGAAATTTCCACTGAACAGGCAAGATAATGGAAAGACCAGACACAGAAAGTTTGAGAGGGAGATCGAAAATATGTAATTAGAGTATTGAGTAGAAGATACCATAAAATGTATTTTAAATAGACTACAAATACACAAAACAAGAAGTATTAAGTAGAGTACCAAAATACCGCAAATTGTATTTAAAATACAGTATTTTAAATACAATACTTCAAATACGTGCAAGTCTTGCTTAGCTTAATTGGTAGAGCCCTGGACCGGTAATCCAGAAGATGTGGGGCCGAGTCCTTTAGCTGGCTAACCTTCTCAGTGAGTTTCATCTTTTTCTTTAATTTCTTAGGCAATTTGAGACTTTGTATGTATTTTTGCTTTCTATGCTGTTCCAGCCTGAGAACATCAGTTCTTTCATTCGAAGTTGTTACACTCAGCCATAGCCTCCTACACAGGGTGTTCGCTCCAAAGTGTCCAGAAATTATATTTAAAGCGAGCGGTAAGAGAAAAGCAAGTGGTACTTTTCTTCAAACTTGAGTAAGAAACCGGTACTGCTTCCCTATAGTATCACCTGTTGTTTAGTCAAGTAGCTGAAAAGTAGCGCTCGTTTCTCTTTTATCTCTCGCTTTACATAAACTTTCTGGATACGATGAAAGATGAAAGTCACTGAAAAGGTTAGCCAGCTGTAGGACTCGAACCCACATCTTCGGGATTACCGGTCCACGGTTCTACCAATTGAGCTAAGCCAACACGCCTTCTCAGCGACTTCCAGGGTGCGTCATCTGAAGGGACGGTAATCCAGAAGATGTAGGTTCGAGTCCTACAGCTGGCTAACCTTTTTAGTGACTTTCATCTTTCATCGTTAATTTCTTATGCAACTTGAGGCCTTGTATGTGATTTTCCCTTCTATGTTGTTCCAGCCTCAGAACATCAGTTCTCTCATTTCTGGATACGTTAGAGCAAACAACCTGTATGCTAGATGCCTGCCCAATGAGGCGAAATGAGCCGTTCACGCTACCGTATGGAGGCGCCACTTTCCTAGGGTTGGAAACGCGGACAGCCAGAGCAGTGACAACCTTTGTCTGCACTCTTCGAAATGAACTTCACCGCATAGCAAGCTCTCAGCCAACCGTCATCTCGAATGATATCGTTACCTGCCGATAATATCATTATGATATCTGTCGAATGATATCGTTATCTGCCGACCGTTAACGATACCATTCGAGAAGAGGGTCGGCTAGGAGTGTGCTATGCGGTGAAGTTCATTTTTAAGAGCGTACTCCGTAAGCGTACGCTGCCGGGTGCCCGGTGCATACGCGCATACGGTGCATACGGTGTTTTGCGTTGATTCGCGTCCTCGATTGGGTGCACGCTGTGCAAGCCTCTGTCATCGCTCGATACACCGGTGGTTATCGAAAGACGCCGCGCCAGTTGGCATTGTCTCTTGGCTAGCGTTGGCTAGCGTAGTTAGCGGTCTCTTTTCGGTGCCGCCATCATGTCTCCTACTGTCGGACGCCACCGGTTGTAACCTACAGTGTGTGTGTGTGTTTAGGAGGACGGTGTCATGACCATATCTGCTGATATGGTATCGAAGTAACTATCACCAACCTAGGAAACTAGCGCCACTATACACTCAGAGGGAAAAAAAAAAGGTGTGAAAATGTGGTTACTTCGATAGTTACCACACTCTTAAAAATGAACTTCACCGCATAGCCCACTCCTAGCCAACCGTCATCTCGAAAGATATGGTTATCTGCCCAGATTTGTTGAAAACGGGAGGCGTACGCCATTTTTGTGACACTTACGCTGTTCATAATTGTCACAAAAAAGGCATATGCCTCCCGTTTTAAACAAACCGAGTCAGATAACCACACCTTTCGAGATGATGATTGGCTAGGAGCGTGGTGTGCAGCGAAGTGCATTTTTAAGAGTGCACCAAGGTCAACATATAACGTCTGATAAAGGGTGTAAAAGGGTGGTAAAAGCAATTATCATATATCCAAATTGCTACAAAACGGCGTACGCCCTCTCCGCTTACCGAATCAGAAGTGGTAGCCCCGTATCATTCGTGGCAGAGAGTGAGGTATAGCAGGTAGAACTTTGCAACCTTTTATGCATAACATTTGCGACAAATATTACCTTCTGAAAGGTGCAACTTTTCCTTCCTTTTTTTTTTTTTTTTCTGGGAGTGTTTTGTGGACAACCAGCGCCCGTGTGTTTTGAATTAATTGGGCAGGCACTGCAGCAGTGTTACTTTTTTGTTGATGTTTTTTTGCGTGGAATTATTTTTCGCGCTTTTCGCGCATTCCTCCACAATCGCGAACTTAAGTTCCCGCGAACAGCTCTGGCCACACGAGGGCGAAAATTGTGTGGCGTTCGACGCCATAACGTGACTGCCTTGACCCTTTCTACTCCGTGCAGCGTAGGCAGTTTAAGCAAGCCGCAGAAGATTGTTTTATCCCACCAGGCAAGATGCAAAGGAATGAAGAGTGATCACGCTTTTGTTACTCCTACAAACGCATTGCACTGTACATACAGGGTGTCCCAGCTAAGTGTATACAGATTTTTTAAAAATATATATAACACTTTTTCCAAGATGAAATCAATTGAAATATAGCATTTGCTGAAGGGCACTCCCTAGGAGGGCATTAGCAGAGTCCAAAGGCAATGTCTTAATTAACTTTCATTAATTAACTTGTTAATTATAAAAGCTACAAAGTTGTCCCAATGAGAACATCTGTTCCTTTCGGTCACCTGATATCGTAGCTGTTTTCAGAACAAAAATCCGTTTCATAGATCGCCCGCAAAAAATTAGTGAAGGAACGCCATTTTTTTCTTTATTTTGTTCATTGCGCATCTTTGCAGACGCGTATTTCCTTCATCCCCAACGTGAGAGGGGGAAGGACCACAGTGCCGCCTCATGCGTCGAAGATGAGCTTTAACTTGCGGAAACAAAACAAAAACAAATGTATCGGGTGACTCTATCGGAACCGGCCTTATCTTGGGTTGCATGTTGTGTTTCCTTTTAATCTTTTTCCAGGACGTCAGAGGCGATAGTGTGCTCTTTCTCCCTCTCACATTGGGGATGAAGGAAAGACGCGTCTTCTAAGAAGCGCAATGAACAAAATAAAGAAAAAAAATGGCGTTCCTTCACGAATTTTTTGCGGACAATCTATCGAACGGATTTTTGTTCTGGAAACGGCTACGATATCAGGTGACCGAAAGGAACAGATGTTCTCATTCGGGCAACTTTGTAGCTTTTATAATTAACAATTAAATTAACGAAAGTTATAATTAAGACATTGCCTTTGGGCTTTGCTAATGCCCTCCTAGCAGTGGCGTATCTAGAGCTACCTGCGCCCATGGCAACATGGTTAACATGATGTCCTTGGGGATGCGTTTTCGTGTGTTCCGCACTACGTTTCACACTGCAACCTCTCTAATGGCGGGTGCTTTAGATCATTTATGAACGTGCCAGGTTGAGTGCCCGACCTTGCACATTCACACCCGACTACATAATGGCGCCCCTGTTCACCTGGCGCCCATGGCAGCTGTCCACACCTGCCACACCCTAGATACGCCACTGCCTCCTAGGCAGTGCCCTTCAGCATATGCTATATTGCACTTGATTTCATCTTGGAAAAAGTGTTATATATATCTTTCAAAAATCTGTATACACTTAGCTGGGACACCCTGTATATACCACTACACCACGAAGCCGCAACATGTCCTTCCCCGCCTTCTCAAAACCAGCTTGTACGATAGTACGACATCTCAACAGAACTGTTCAGTGTGCCTCGAGTGATAATGAATGAGAACTGCTAAAATGAACTCGCTGACCTGCACACGGCCAGTACTATATGGCCTCCTGCAGTGTCCTTAGAGGTCATCGTACAGGGCCTTTCCTCCCATGTCTTCTGTGGAGAAGAATGGGATGGACCTAGAACGCCACCATCCCCGTGAACAACGTATGTCTTAGTACGTGCCGAAATATGCCCGAGTACTGACCGCGTCACGCTACCCAAGAGCGAAGCACTAATGGAAACCTGTGTCGCGAAAATAAGTTCTCGCGAATCACTCCTCAAACGAGCTTTGTTCGAAAACGCGAAAATATTTTCCACGCGAAAAACAAAACAAAAAAAAAACACTTCTACAGTATGTAGTATAAACGGAGGCTATAACGCACCATTACGTCCCGGAGCGATGGATCATTGCAAATCACGCCCCCACTAGATTATAACGACCATGTCATAATCGGCATCTCTCATGAGGAGCCCGTCCGCACAATCCGCTAGGGGCGCTACTCATCGGCACGCGAGCATCTGCATCACGATTGGGCGATGGAAATTTGAATTCTGAACGCGCAGAAGCGTACGTACGACTACCGTAGCAGACGACAGCGATAGCTCCTATGAAAACGCGTAGAATGATGATGATAATCAACCTCAGAATAGAACATCTGTGGAATATCCACCGCTTGTATTGAGAACTACTAAGCTAAGCTGAAGTACAAAGTATTGTTGAAGTTGAGGAAGCAATAACTGGGACGATGAGCAGCGCCACCGCTACGTTCCGAAAATGCGGCGCTGGGAAGGGGTGCCATGTCATGGTCGTTATAATCTAGTAGGTCGTGTTTATTCGAGCGTTCGCAACCGCCTCCTGTTCTACGTACCGAAAAGCTACGGCCAACCTCGTTCGTTTATTGACCAAATGTTGCCACGTAGAATACGTCTCTGTCCCGGAAGATTTGTCGCGGATACTGTGGAAGAACATCCAAAGTGGTTAACAGGTACAATGAACCCTGGTTAATATGACCCCCGATAATCTGACATACGCGCTTTACGACCAGACTCTTGGGGAACAGTGCAGTGAAACCTCTGCAAACCCCCCCTCCCCATTAAGATGACAATTCCGCATTATGTCCAAAATTTTCGGGAACGACCATGGTCATAATAACGAGGGTTCACTGCACACTAACACGCACGAACGCGCAAATAGAAACAGACCGCCGTACCGAAGTGAGGAGAAAGGGGGGTGGGGGTGGAAATGTTTATTAAAGATGAAAAAAGAAAGGGAGAAAGGAGGAGAGGAAGGGATATGTGAGGAAGTATCCAGCGAACACTCTTCTTCAAACGTGCGGGATAGAATGAGAGATCGTCCGGCGACGCGTTTTCGCCGCGGCATTCCCCACACATCCGAAAAAGAGCATTCGCTCCAAAAATTACACCTCATCCCTCTCTCCCCAACTTTGGTGCACCACAGGCTCTCTATTTTCTGTGATACTGTAGCACCCACCACACAAAGAAACGTCTTGGCAGACAGACAGACGTACGAACAGAGGCGTAAAATTGGCATAGATTCAAGTGCTCACCAACCGCTGCTGCTTCTGGGTGAAGTATTAAAAAGGCATCGAGTCTTCACGAAACCCTTACACCAGGTCCCCCAAGGTCGCCATTTGCCCATGTATTTGTTCCTATCCCGATGCGTGCAATGCCGGAGGCCGCCCTTAGATACCCCATTGTTACCAGACGTTGGCTTGCGTGGATTGTAGCGCGTTAAAGATCCAGTTGAAGCACAACCCAAGCCAGGCCAAGTCACCGAAGGAGAAATGGACGACTGCAGCGCCTGCGGCGGCTGGTACGACAGGTACGCTATGTGATGCACGCAGCCGTGCACTAGATCCTTGCGATCGCTCAACACGTTTAAAAACGGGACCAAAAAGTGAAACACGACAGAGAAAGTTGTTATACGCGTTTTATTTGGACATATAAAGACTAGATTCATTCGCAGAAACAACAAAAACATTTTGCCGCTAAACTTAGCGCGCTGAAGCGATCCGGAACGGCAACAGTGGGGTATCTAGTGGCGGCCTTCTTCGTTGCACGCTTTTCCGAGGTGAGTTTGGGGGACCTGCCTTACACCTAGAACACGTCTGTGTCATGTGGAATTACCTTTGTTCTTTTCCAAGAATGACAGGAGAAGTAAACTTTTATTTAAGTAGCTCATCCGGGACCTACAGACCTAAATAAAAAACCTTCTTCAAAACCGTATAATTCGCACAATATTGAATGCACATCCTAGGCAATCACGTCTACCTTTGTATGAAACACTGCGCATTCTGCCATTTAACACACTGTGTTTTGAAAGGACTGTATTGATGATAAGGAAATGTATTATTACTGAAGGGCTAGTTCTAGGTCTTCATTTTTCCTCTGTAACTCGCATCAGCCGCTCCGTGTTAGGGCATCATCTCTTAGTACAACAACAAGCGAATGAGCATGGTATGCGTACTTTACAATATCAAGGCGTCATTAAGTGGAATTCCTTACCACTATCTGTAATTTCATCTAGGAACTTTAAATGAGCGTTACATATGCACTTACTTCACAGTACTGGTCTTGAATCAACATAGGTAACACTGTTTAGGATTTTTGTGTCTTGCATATTTTTAGTGTAGTAGTATTGGGGTTCAGTGTATACTGCTGTCATATATTTGTTTGACATGTTTCTACGGATCGCACTAGCTTCGGCTATGATCCGGATGGCCTTTCAGCCTTAATGTATCACTTTTATGCTGTCACTGAAAAAAAAAAATATTTAGACAAAACGCGAAAGACGCTTTCCAGGAAATGAGTTTTGAGAAACATTGAGACTTTTTTTTGCGTTTTATTTCCAAGGTTTCCCATTTAGTACGCGGCAACGTTCAATCACTACTCGCAGACGGCGGTGGTTCGTCCCCCATGGCTACGAACGCTGAAAGCACGTTCCTGATTGGCTACCGTCGTCGAAAAGACTATCCTAATTGGCTGACTCTTAATTGTTACGTCACATCGACATGTAAGCAGGCGTTTTCTAACTGTCTCGTGTTGGTTCCGGCAGACACACCCCATCCGGCGGCGCCCGCTCTTGTCTAGAGATGCAAAATTTCCGGAAATTTTGAATCGCTTGTAAAAAAACGGTCTTTTCGGGGTTTTAATTTCAACAAAAAAAAAGAAAACGGAAACAAACGCGGTTACTGCTGAGTTGAAGCATTGCCGGCCAACACCCAGCATACAATGAGCTAGAAACGTTAGCAGTCCCATAACTTAAAAACCCGAGACTAGGGGACAAAAAAACGACAAACACAGACAAGGTCTCAATAATGCCCAGCGTCCATGCATGCCATACGCCAGATGGCATGAAACCTTTGTAATGTCCAGTGAAAGTGACCTCAACAAAAGGCTTATGAAGGAAACACTGTCCATTATCTCTGCTGGGAACTGTGTCAGCAAGCCTGCCCTGACCTTCCCGTTGGTTTTGGGGACGTTCTTACGTGCTCCTCACCCTTCATTCTCACCCACTTGAACCCTTATAGGTTTGTACTGTTATGTAAACTTTCAGAGACTTTGTGTTCTGTCGTCTGTTTTTCGTCTTTTTCCCAGTCTCGGGTTTTCGTCATGGATTTCAGCTGTGTTTGAGACCTTGTCTGTGTTTTGTCGTTTTTTTTGTCCCCTAGTCTAGGGTTTTTAAGTTATGGGTCTATACCACCAGCTCGCTTGCTACCTCTCTATCCTCACTTTAGCAGTGTTCACCCTCTAGGCATAAATGCAGGGCAGAGCATCCCATGAGACTGCTGTCTATATACCCAGTGCTAGGTAATTGGAACAACCCGTCCACTCCGACCAGAACTCCGACATTAGGTGAACGCGATGGCGATCGCTTGGAGCAGCCAGACGGAGCTCGAAGTTGGTGGTTGTTGGCGGATTATAGGCACCTAAGGCACTGTTGGCGGGTTGGAACGCATCGAAGGCACGAAAATTTACATTTTCGAGTTTTGTCGCCTGGACATTTTGGGCAACTTTTCCGGAGACGAGGAAAAAAAAACAAACGAAAACCCAAAATTTCCGGTTTTTCCCGGGGCTTCGCGTTTCACTATTTCGGGTGGGACTGTCGATACCGTAGTCAATTTTCAACGAAGAATATTGGCGGCGAGACCCTCACTAGGGGCGCCACTGTGCCGTCTCTTGGTGGGGATCCCCGTTTCGGTTTCGTTTCTGTTACTTACAGTAAAAGCTGTCATATTGGAATAAAAATGCGATTTACTTGGCACACATATGTCGTTTTCTTCATGAATCACCAGGAAATATCAATGCTGGACAGCCCCTAACACGTGCAATGCCTTTATACGCAATGCAATGTGAGAATACTGCCCGGGGACATCCCCACGACAAGGTTCGTTCAGTGAACACCAGGGGGCGACTCCCAAACTTCTCGGCGCCAATAAGCTGACACTTAGAGTTACAGAATGGACAGGAACGGACTTGTCCGTCCCTTTAAACGAAAGATTATCCACAACACAGCTGCAGATTACCACCTCGAGTCTCTGACCCTAAAACGCCCTTACGCGTTTCTTAATTATGTTCCAAGTTGAAAAATTTCGATACTTTCCTAGTTTTTCAGCATACTGTACGGATGTAACTGATGATTATTAGCCAAAGTGATTGGTCTTGAGGTTTCAAGTGATCCTTTACTTTCATGTACTTTTTCGTTTTTTCTCGCCCCAGGTTTTCTTCGCTTCCTATGGCATGAACATGACCCAGTTTGAGAGCTATTTCAGAGTAAGTCTTTGACTACCTTGTCCATAGCTATGGTTCCGAGCTTTCGGAATTTTTCGTTTTGGAAAATTCGGACTTTTCAACTTTTCGTAAATTCGGAGTTTCTCGGAGAATTAAAAAGTCCGGAAAATGAACGGCGCCGATTTCGGAATATCGCGGAGCAGTTATCGAGAGACAATACGAGAAAAGCTGTGCAAAAGTGACTGGGACCACACGATGTAACGCACGGATGTTTTAATATCCAGAGCTATTGAAGTACCAGCAAGCGTATTTGCACAAATTGTGAGTGGTGCCCAGACTCAAAATGTGTATTAGCCTTGACAAACACAGAACTGTTCTGTGCCAAACTATAGTCCAATACCCGGTGTCAAGTAGAGTCACTAGGGTCGAGGATACATACAGATGGGAACAGATTGGACAAGTGTGTGTAGTATCCTCCTTTTGGGACATTCATGCGTCCAGCGACCTTGAAGGAGGCTACCACTGCTGACCTTTTGTTGTTGTTTTTTAGTTGTCAATCAATTTGAAGTCGAAAAATAGCTGTGGAAAAAAAGGACAAGGGAAAGAAAGAAACGGGGAAAACCTGAAGGCCGCCCCGTGGGTGTTGGAAAAATCGGAGTTTATCGGATAAATTCGATGTTTTGCAAAAAAAAAAACATCGGATGGAGTTTATCGGAGTCTATCGGATAAATCCGAGAAGTCGGAAGCCTATCTATAGCATATACAAGCTTATCAAACTGACTGGAAACTGACTGGAACTTTCCTATACCCATGTTAAAGAAGCGACATCTAGTGGCCATGACAAGTAATTGTTACACAATTGCAACAACTCGGGCAGAGACAAAGGTGACTCGTAAATATAATGGCTGCTGAAACAATTGGTCCGAGGCAGGGAACGGTAATGGTAGCGAAAACAGAAACGTTACATTACCGAAATTGGAGATGGATAACGATAAGGAAAACGGAAACGCATACCACGATCATCCGTTGCCGGAAACAGAAACGGTAACGGAAATTAGCGTCCGGTATTGAATTCGGGTATAATGACTATTCCGGTTGTGTGATGACATTTGATTTATTTTTTTTTTGTTTTTTGGTTTGATGTCTCCATTCCCCGTAATGCTCTCAATACACCAGAGCACGAAAAAAAAAACAAAAAAACGCAATATTGGATCTCGTGGGTACATCTCTCGCTTACCTACTTGTCGCTGTCCTCCCGACTGTAGTCCTGTAGACTCCAGGCACTCTACCCCACCATAGCACGATAATGAAAGCCGAGATTTTTATTTATCTACAGTCAAACCTCGCTTTACGAACACCCTTCGTTTCTCAGAAAATCGTTCGTAAATCGAGGTATCCGTAAATCGAGGTCCGAGGTGTGCAGTGCACAAATACTTCACAAAACCACTTGAAATTCATTTGAATAAGTTTTATTTTTGAAAATACTGCGTAATTGTGCTTTGCACCGTACTTTCTGCAGGGTCTCTCCTGTTTAGAAGAGATGACAGATGTCTGACACTTGACTCATCCACCCGGTCCTCAAAGTACCGTATCGCGCGCGGATGAGACTGTTTCCAACGGCAAATATCTGAACTGCTGAACGGCTGAACGCCTTCTCTTGGAATGGCAAGATGTTTCCATATCGGAGACCTGGTCCAAACTCACAACCGTTCGGCTGTAAACGCCGGAATTATTCTTTCAGGAAATAGTGAATCATGTTTGTGGAACGTAGTGGCGTTGGGACATTGTATGTTTGACCTTGGCAGCATGTACTGAGGAACTTTCATTATCCTCTGGTCCATTGGCCTGGTCCTCTGTACGTTCATAACGCCCGTTCGTATATCGAGGTCAGAATGTCTTGGCTACTTTGGGTCCGTTCCCTAATAATCTGTTCATAGTTCGGATATCGAGGGTTCGTAAAACGAGGTCAAAATACACGGAAAAAGTTTGGTTCCCTGTGGAGCCGTTCGTAAGTTGAGGGAATTCGTATATCGAGGGTTCATAAAACGAGGTCCGACTGTACTTATTTTTACTCTTTGCATTTCACCGTGGCTATCGCAGTATTGTTTTCTACCGAGAACGTCCGTGCATGAACGCGACATTGGATGAGGGTCACGCCGATCTTGAGTTTCTGGACTCAGAGTGACTGAAGACAGAAGGCTGACTGAAGGCTGAAGAAACGCACCCACATTTTTAAGAAATCTTGCAGGATGTGTGCATTCCCAACGACGTAAAATTACTTCTGTAGCGTGTACGCGTGACACCGAAGCAGCATTTAGGCAAAAACGTGCCCTTCCCAAGAACTAATTTTGGTATACAGTCAACCCTCGATTTATGAACCTTCGATTTAAGAATTCCCTCGTTTTATGAACACTAGCACGATAAACCAAACATTTTACATGCTTTTTTTCCCTCGTTTTATGAACCTCGATATTCGAATAATGAATGGAATTTCTGGGAACCAACTAGGAGTTGCCCAGCGTTTTTGCCCTCAATTTATGAACGGATTCTTCCGAGGCCAACAAAAACCTTCATAGGGATTATTCGTGGTCTTCTAAATGACGCCTTAACAGACAAAACGTTTTCCAGGTATTGCACCCTCGGTTCTTAACCCCTCAAAATCCGAACAACAAACGGGTTTTCCACAAGTGTTCCTGACCTGAATTGATTAAGAGGGTGTCCGCTGTCACCCGGAGATTAACACAGATTGGAGATTGACACAGCAGAAGGCATGGTCGAAAGCAAAATTACACAATATATTGCATTATAAACACAATCCCAACTCGGAAATACTGCTCCATTCGCTCGATAGTACTCACTTAACGGAATTTTCGATTTATGAATCCCTCGATTTATGAACGATTTTTTGGGGGAGCCCAGGGTGTTCATAAATCGAGGGTTGACTGTATATAGATTTAGTTATTGTGGACCAAAAGCATGCAATGAGTTACCAAAAGAGCTTCGGCAATTAAATAACTTTTTCTTATTTAGACAGCGACTACGAGTACATTTAATTGGGCGTTGATACACCGCTATCTTTTTCACTGGTTTACAGTATGATATTGTTGTCGTTAGTGATGCATAGCATATGTCATTTAGTATTACTAGGGCTAGCCATTCTACTTGAGGTGTTAGCGTTGTAGTTGAGATAACTATTGCTGATGCTGTCAATTTGTCGTACGTATGTTACATACCTGCGGTTTCACTTTATTGTCATTACACTTGTGCACATATGCTGACTCACAAGACATGTAACGCAGTTTCGGTAGTGTTTACCCACACGGGACTACATAACAGGCTACGGCCAAGTAGTCCCACATTTCATCAGTGTACGAGCAAGGTGTCAGCAAATAAAAAAAAAACACAAAAAAACAGGGTGCTGACAGAGGCGGACGGGTTGTCCATCCGCAGCTTCGTAACAGCCGTTCCATTACGCGTAACAGTAACGGAAACGTAACAGAAACGAAATTGAAAGGCAGCTGTCAGGAACGGATGACCGTAACGAAAATATAACGAAACGGAAAGGAAAGTAACGAAAATGGAAACGGTAACGAAAATCCTTCCATTACTGTTCCCTGGTCTCAGGCATAACTTAGTTCAAGGACATTTTTGTTACGAGTATCAGTCAAAAGGTAACGTTAAAATGGCGAGAAAAAGGAGGAGATGGCGTTGAAGGAGGACGCGGTTGATTTTTGAAATGGTAAAATGATAATGGTACTGCGATGTTATACGTAAGGCTTGTCTTCGCAGCGTGAGGACATCCTGCATGTGCCGCCAGGGCCAGTGCGCGGGGCCTGAGGCAAAGGCACATCGCGGAGCCTGTTACCAGACCAGCACTAATGAAAAGATAAGAAATGATAAGATTAGCGCAGTGGGAGTATTTAGCAGTACACTCTTAAAAATGAACTTCACCACATAGCACGCTCCTAGCCAACCACCGTCCCTAATGACAACGTTCTCGACGCTGATTTGTTGAAAACGGGAGGAGGAGCCTATTTTGCGGGAAATGGCAGCAGGAGAGAAGGGTGCGAAATCCTCGGTATAGCTTGCAGGGTTGGCGGATTTTTCTTAAAAGTGGGACTTTTGTCTCATCACATGACGGAATGGCACATAACACATTCTTCCGTCGAACATCCCGCGTGCGATTAAGTGCATACTCGATATTTAAAAAAAAGTAATCACTGGTTGAGGGCTTCGTGCGCGGGGCCTATGCAAGCGCGGGGTCTAATAAGGCGGTCGCCTTACTCGCCTATCCCTATCGCCGGCCCTGCGTGCCGCAGGGTAAGAGTGCGGATAATTTCGACCACCAGGGGTTCTTTTGACGTGCGCCGGAAATCTCCGACGCACGATGCTGGAAGCAATGTTTTACCTCCCCCGCACTGCTACCATTAGATATATTCACGGGTCACGCTAGGGCGAGAAGCACGTGGAAGCCAGTTGGCGTCACGCAAAGTATGACCTCACAAAGTCATGTCCAAGATTATGCATAATGTAAAACCCCCGAGACTAGGGAACACGAACGACGTGTTTGTGTCTGTCCCTTCGTGTTCCCTAGTCTCGGGGTATTTACATTATGCATCGTCTTCACCAGCTCGCTTGCTTCTTAGCCATTTTTTCGTTGTCCAAGATGTTCGTCCCGTTGGGAGATTTACACCTGAAATGGGCAACGTACCGGTATCGTTTTTCTGACAAGCGAGGACGGGAAACATGAACACATTTATTGGAGGACGTCTGAATATCGTGTCTGCACGCTTATGGATGTTGCAGAAAGTTTGGATCTGACTTCTGAACTTCGACTTTTGCATGTCGCTCCGGACAATCAGGTGTTAAAGACGCTATCGCAGAGGCGATCATGCATGAAAGCAGGCGGAAGCTGGTGGGTAGCAATTAACAAAGCTGTTAAAAAAATTAAACAATAGTCACAGCTAGGCCCACTAGAATGTTAACGACGAGCTGCGCTGCCGCAAAGTCTCCGCCAGGTGGGTCCCAAGGTAGCTTATCGCGCCTTTGCGACGTTTGTCGTGGTCACTGGATTCTCGCCCCCTCTCTCACACAAAAGTGCTTGGTCCCTGGCCACAACCAGCCCACTAATGCTCTGCCCTCAAAGCTCTCTTGATCTTTCTGGATACCATAGGACTTGGATCCTTATTGTGAAGGGGCTGAATATTTCAACAACAACAACTTTATTTCAGGATGATGGGTGGGGAGTTTCATCGCCGGGGGCGATGCTCTACCCTATTGCTGGAGATGAAGCGGGGAATGAAGTAATGGGTCCCGTTACAATGAGGATCGAAGTCCTGTGGCGTCCAAAAAGGCGAAGAGAGCCTTGGGGACAGAGCGTTGGTGAGATGGATGCGGCCAGGGACCAAGCAATTTTGTAAGGGAGAGGGAGCGGGAGTCGAGCTCGTTGAGGGAGGAGGAGAGTACGGAGCGGGAAGGGTGGTAGTGTGGGCAATGGAGAATAATGTGCTCGAGATCTTCAACAACACCGCAGTGGCTGCAGTGGGGAGAGTTAACTTGTCTCAAGCGGTACCACTGTGCTGTGAAGGCCACGTCGAGGCGCATCGATGAACTAAGGCGGCGTCTTGACGAGAGGTATGTGCTGGCATGTGGAAAGCGAGCGCTGGGTCAACTCTGCTCAGGATGGCGGGGGGGGGGGGGGGGTAGTATGTCGGCGGTCCGTTGGCTGGTAGCCAGAGGAGTCACAAGGCTTCGAAGTATGGACCTACTATCACTCTGTTTCCTGGGTTTGCCACCTCCTTTCGTCGGACTGACAACGATCCCGCTCAAAAAGTGATCCAGCACTATGCTCTTGGTTGCCCGAAAAGCATGATGTTCGGCTATTTTTTCCGATGGGATAGCTTTTCAATATCCCTGCCAATTATCACGAATTTCAGTAAATTCGGCACGCTCTTCACATTGGTGGTGTAAATAAGTGACCTTCACGTGGCAAATTTCAGAGTTCGGTTTGCCAAAATTTACATAATAAAACTTACGTCACATGATATTCACATTAGGGGGTGGCAAAAACACAGTAAGAAGAGATGCCGTTATAACCGCATGATTCGAGGTGGCGTAGTTTTTTTTTTAATATATATTTTACTTCAATGACACATTTTCTGGGTCACCCTGTATATATCTATGTTTGAAGTGCCTTCTGTGCATCAAACTTCTAACGAGAAAGTCACATTGAGGGAAGGGGGATTTGACCACAATACGCACTTCGACGAACGACGAACGACGAACTTCTATCTGCCGTTCATTAGAACAAAGAATTCTTCAAATACTTCTCTCAGAACCAATGCAGGAACCTATTCCTTGTCCGAGCTGTAGCGTGGGCTACAATCAGATACCAGGAATGTTCTTTCCGCCTGAAGGTTGACTCAAGCACTGCTTCGCAGGGATTCGAACAAAGAAGAATAAGGTGAACATCATTATGAAGACGAACTTGTCCTGAATGCGGTCACGACGAAACCCTCCAACATTCTGTTCTCGACTGTAGTACCTACCGCCGCCTTCGCCTACAGTCCCTCACCCTTCCACTGCTAAGGTTTAGCGGGCCTCTCTCATTATGCGCATTACTCTCGTTCGGTGCGTCCCATACCGGAAAATGGAATCCCGTCATCGCAGATAATCTCATTTCATTCGTTGCCGGCTCCAACCGGTTCTAGCCTTTAGTGTCACTGTCACACTCATATCATAATGAATTAGCCCTGGCCAATCTTCCTTGCGGATCGTGGCCATCTTCCTGAGGAGAAGAAGAAGCAGAAGAAGAAGACGAACCACCACCTCGATACCCAACATAACACTCGCATTCATTTTAAGCCATTAATTAATTCGTAAATGAGGACAAGAGCGAACCGAAACCGAAATGTGAAGAGCAGAAGACAGCGCCCCGTACTACATGGGTTCGTCCGGAAGGGGATACTGTGACGTCACCCAGCACTGTCGTCTGCTACGAAGCCTGCATTCTGCCTTGCTGGATGCCGGATGGTGTGAGCAGCGTGTTCCTTTCAGTACCGCTTATAGTACTCCTTTCAGTCTCGCTTATACAGGGGGAAGCGCTGGCTTCGTAATAATACTCCCGTCAGACGTGCACATATACGGCCTTAACGGTCATGGCCGTAAATGCATACTGTCATTAACTTCCTGCCAGATGGTCAGCAATAAAGTCTTTGTGACAAAACGGAGAAGAGCAACGGCGTTCCCGCAAAATAGTTTACGGCATCACGATCGAAACTGCCCAAGCCTCGTTACCAAGCACACCATAAACAGGATATAGCACATTTAATTCAATTCGAAATAAAATACTTTTCACCCGACGTTATTCATATTTTTTGTGTGTTTTTCTGGCGTTTTTGCACTTTGCTTCGCTTTTAATACGATCTGTACAAGCGATACGTTTCGAGTCACACCCTCGAACCACTCCACGTGGCAACTCACAGTGTCGTCTGCATCCAAAAAGTCTGACGCCACTAAAAAAAATATCCAAAGCGCTTAAAACCAAATATAGCTTGCTGTTGTATTTTACAAACAAAACAACGATACGAAAATACAAACAAAACGTTGTTTTCGTGTACTTTCAGGAAGAAAAAGCGTGATTTTGCTACATTACATTCAGCGTCCACATACTTGCGTATCGACGTAGACATCGTCGACAAAATGCCTTCACGGATACCGTCTGGCAGCTCCCCAGAGCTTAGGGCCGTATGCAACTTACGGCCATTTCTTAATGCTCGTAACTTTAAGGGCGTATACGTGCCCGTCTGACAGAGGTATAAATTTGTCTCGGTAAAATCTGCGCAGTTTTGGAACGAGTGTTTCAGATGGAACAAACCCTACAAACTCTACAGATATGCACCAACCTTTGTGGTGAACAATTTTCAGTCCCACGCTGACCGATGATGAGTGCCTCTGCTATCTCGGTTCCTATTATTTTTTTTAATAAACCGCTTCAATTGGCGTGTTGCCGTACATGGGAGTGCAACCGCACATGATGCAATGAACGGAAAGGTGACCCGACAGAGAGCCTCGTGATTGCGCTTCATTTTCGATCAGCCTAATGTTAATACACCTTCCTGTCTGACCCACGTAAACTTTGCCGCAGCTACTACCCCAAATGTAGTGTCGTGCGCAATCTGGATCGACCTGCAATCCTGGTCGGCGCAATCCCGCTGGTTATGCAGCACCGTGCGCACTTCACGCTCGTGATATCGTTCGTTTTAATTTTACGCCCTCTGGCGAGCGGTTTCCGCAATACCAACTTCAGTTTCAAATTAAAGTTTCAAATTAGTTTCAAATTAAAGAGAAACACTGATACCGGATGTTTATTTGAAATAAATTCTCATTGATCGAAATACTACTCAAGCTATTCCGACTTTTATCCATGTCGTTTTCTTTGAACGCGTCGCAGCCATCGCCGCCATCTTGCCAGCCCAGGGAGCTTAATCGCTTCATCGTCGTTACGGTCGTTACAAGCTAACAAGTGGCGGGAAATTCAAAAAGGTGGACACGTGACACATTGCGCGTGACGTGTACCACGGCCTTCACGAATCGCGCGAAGAGCGCCGTGCACGTGTTTTATCACGTGCCCACCTTTTTAAATTTTCCGACCGCCTTTTTGAATTTCCCGCCACTCGTTAGCTTGTAGTAACCGTAACGACGATGAAGCGATTAAGCCCCCAGAAACGGCAGCGTGAGTAGCGGGAAGGCGAAGGTGAAAGTGAAAGAAAGCTACTGCGCCTGCGCCAATCCTCCGTGAACTGTGTAATCATATTCGCGAAAGGAGGTCCGCGTTGTTGATCTCTGCCGCCGAGATACGCTCTGTCCGCACCTGACGGCGCTCACAATCGCTGCCCAATCACGACTGCGCGCGACATGGATCCCGCGTCAGTGTGTTTGGCGTGTTATACCCAAAACTTGGTTATTGCTGAGTCGAAGCATTGCCGGCCAAGCCGCAGCATAGATACAATGAGCTAGAAACTTTAGTAGTCAACGATGAAAGATGAAAGTCACTGAAAAGGTTAGCCAACTGTAGGGATCGAACCCACATCTCCTGGATTACCGGTCCAGGGCTCTACCAATTGAGCTAAGCTAACACGCCTCTCCAGCGACTTTCGGGGTGCGTCATCTGAAGGGACGACAAACCAGCCACACACTCTCACTCACCCTCCTTTCACTCTTACATTTCTTGCTCACTCATACACACATTCATACGACTGAAATCGACGCAAGCGGCACCTGTTGAACAAGAGATAAACTGATGTTCTGAGGCTGGAACAACATAGAAGGGACAGATACAAACAAAGCCTCAAGTTGCCTAAGAAATCAATTATCTCTTGTTCAACAGGTGCCGCTTGCGTCGATTTCAGTCGTATGAATGTGTGTATGAGTGAGCAAGAAATGTAAGAGTGAAAGGAGGGTGAGCGAGAGTGAGTGGCTGGTTTGTCGTCCCTTCAGATGACGCACCTTAAGTCGCTGGAGAGGCGTGTTAGCTTAGCTCAATTGGTAGAGCCCTGGACTGGTAATCCAGAAGATGTGGGTTCGATCCCTACAGCTGGCTAACCTTTTCAGTGACTTTCATCTTTCATCGTTGATTTCTTAGGCAACTTGAGGCTTTGTTTGTATCTGTCCCTTCTATGTTGTTCCAGCCTCAGAACATCAGTTTATCACTTTAGTATTGTTCACCCTCTAGGCATAAACGCAGAGCAGAGCATCCCATGAGACTACTGTCTATACTCAGCGACAGGTACTTGGAACAACCCGTCCACCCGATTAGGAGTCCGACGCTATGTGAACGCAACGGCGATCGATAGGAGAAGACACACGAGGCTCTAAGTTGAGGGTTGTTGGCAGATTATAAGTACCTCAGGCACTGTTGGCGGGTTGGAAGGCATCGAAGGCGCGAAAATCTACATTTTTGAATTTTGTCGCCTGGAAATTTCGGAGAATTTTTTTCCGGAGACGAGGAAAGAAACCGAAATAAACTTTTTTTTTGCAAAATTTCCGGGTTTTTTTTTCACGGGACTTCGCATCTCTAGTTCCCCTCCCCTCTTCTGAAAATCGCTTGGTCCCTGGTCAAATCTAGCCCACCAACGCCGTGTCCTCAAAGCTCTCATGACACTTTTTGGACACCACAGGATTCGGAACCTTATTGTGAAGGGAGGGCCCATTATTTCATTCCCTGCGTCACCATCACGAATGGGGTAGAGTATCACCGCTGGCTATGAAACTCCCCATTCATGATCTGAGAAATAAAGTTGTTGTTGTTGTTGTTTTTGTTGTTGTGGCATATACATACACCAGCGGCAGAGCCGCTCGTTGGTGAGACAGCCAAGTACCGTGCTGAAGACTGTGAGGTGGTGGGTTCGAATCCCACCACCGGCTGCGTCGTCTGAGCTTTTCCCTGGGTTTTCGGAAGACTTTCCAGACGAATGCCGGCACAGTTTCCCCCGAAGTCGGCCCTGGACGAATTACTAGCGCCCCCTGTACCCAGCTCCTTCGTGCTGTCCTCTCTCCATCTGTCCACGTCTGTACGCCGCTCATGGCCACCGTTGCTTCGCAGTGCTAACACGAAAAAAAAAATATACACATGTAACTTTTTTTTTCGTTTTTTCAGAGCTGTGGCCGTCGCCTGCTGCCAAGGAAAGCGAACCACATGTTGGGACTCGTTGACGTCATTAAAAAATATCTAGGATGAAAGAATAAAACAACACAATAATTGTCCGGCTCATATTTTTTTCGTCGTTACTGCGACAAATAACGGGCGTCATTTTTTTTTTTTTTCATAAAAGTTTCTACGGTGCACTCAGCTGGCCAGATTTGGAGGACTCGAAGAAAAGAAAGAAATGGTTCGCACGGGCTGTTAATCAGTCGCGGGTAAGTTACTAAAAAAAAGTAATTATGTTACAGATGCTCTTACCCTGCAAAATCCTAGCTGACCCTTCACAGCTTCCATCCCAAGCAGCACACGATATTGGGCCCATACTGGCTGGTCATTGGCGATACGGGTTCAATATGGGGCCTATATTGCCCGTGCACACCCCACATTGACTGAAAATGATACGTACCCGTGCTGCACAAATGCCCAAGCAGCACGGTAAGATTGGGCGTTGAAGCGTGTGGAATGCCCAATTCAGTACATCGTTACACAAGTCCAACAACTTCCCGCAGATGATACACATTGCTCGAAACAATCAACATGTGTGGAAAATGCCATTGTAACGTTCACTAGAACTCGACAACTCAACTTTCCACGTTCTGGAAGCAGCCGCCATCTTGCTTCGCGATGCCAATGCCAATCGGTCGAGCCGACTGAGTGCGAGCGGGTCGTTTAAGCGAAATCACGCCTACAATTAATGCGCATGCGCGACAGCGGGATCGGACGTTTCACATGGGCTAAAATGTCACTGGTTGCTGTAATGATAACGGAATTGCGGCAGGTCAAGTAAAAAAAAAACACAATGTTTGATTGAGTGGGATGGCTCTTCTGTAAAGTTAGGTGCTTTCAAGTTGCTGCAAGCAGTGTGAATTGCTCTGGTCTCTGTCCGTCACCGTCACGAAAGTGTTTCGCTCCTTTGTACTCTCGGAGCGGGTTGGAAATTTTTGGTTCAGAAAGACGGGCTTCAGAAAGACAGGCGTAAAACCCGTTCTTCGTTTACTGCAGCGTTGTTTTTTTTGTACTTCTAGGCAACGTGGATCAATGACGTATGCAGAAATGAAAAAGCAAAAAGCACAGAAAAATAATATGAGTGGTGGAAATTAAACCGGATAATGCTTTATTATTACACGGACTCCTCGTTAGCGTCACCACAGGAGTATTGTCAATATTGGCGCAAAATGGGCTTGCCAATATTGGACCAATATTGGCGTCCTGCTTGGGATGGCTCGCGCTTCCCGCTCAGCTCAATGGGAGACGGTGGAAGCAGCGTTTATTATTATTTTTTTTTGGCATAGTGGCGATCTGCACCGCATATCTTATGTTGAGGGTGTTTTGCATGTTATTCAACTGCGTAAATACAGATTATCGATCCATAACTTAAAAACCCGAAATCGTGGTACAAAAAAAAAAGAAAAAAAAAGTAGAGGTACAAGGTCTCTATGTCCTCTCGATACGAACTATCGTTTTCCTTCGTCAGAAATTTATTTTGTTTCTGTATTATATGCGCTAATTTGGACTACTCCCTTTATTCACTCGCACCTGTATTCAATGCAATTCAATTTTCTATGGTGTCCATGAACACAGCAAAGGTAAATTCAAGGGGTAGTGAGAGCCCAAGATGCACAAGTACACGCAGTGAAAGCTTTCAACTGTTTATTCACAGAAGCGTTCGTGGATAGCCTGCACTTCATCAGGTTCAACCTTTGGTTGTTTGACCTGTGTGTGTGTGCCCCTCTCGCTTTAAGGAGGGGAGCGAACATTTAAGTTGAAAAACGACCATAGAACCAGAGACAAGTAACAGAAAATTACCACACGATACGTTCTCAAACTCAGCAACCCATTTAATGACAGAAACACCTACACTCTCAATAGGCTCTGCAAGTAACCGAGCGTTCTGCGCATATCTCCTCTCCCTGTTGCCCCACTCGGAAAGCCCCAATGGCTACCGTCGGCGCCCTCCCTCTTCCCTCTCACAACCTCCTCTCATGCGTAGAGACGCACTTGCACAGCGTATAACCTCCTGATGGGTGGAAAGGGTGAAACAGAGGGGACGCTAACACAATATTGCCTCTGGACCGGGTGCAGCACCTTTTTCAAAACTCAGGTCTCTGGAGTATTGTTTTGGAAAGGGGCATGACTAGTTTGGTCGACTCTTAGCCGAGTTCAAGGAGATTAGGTCCAGAGCAGAGCCGTATATTAAAAGGGAGTCTGGCCATTGGGAGGAGTCACAAAAATAGGCTCGACTTGTCAATCACAGTTTCGCTCCTCTGATTAGTTTGCTTTTTACCAAGGGGGTCGCCATGACACCATACTGCCACCCAAAATGGCGACGAAAACAAACACAGTGAAGCGGGGATTTCGTGACAAAAATTTTTCACAGACTAACTTGATTTTACGCTGCAAATGTACATCCTAATATAAAATTCCTGGAAATCAGTTTCAACTTATGCTCATCCATCGATATCTAACTGAAAATAATACGTTTTGTCGCCGATGTTAGGCCTAGTGGACACGGCGATCACAACGACAACATTCATTACGACACGACGACAATTATTCAACAAATCAGTTTCAACTTATGCTCATCCATCGATATCTAACCGAAAATAATACGTTTACGAAATACGAAATATGTAATACGAAATCATAACAAAAACGGCGCTGTGCTGTACAATGTTATATTTAACAGCTGGATTTCATGGATATAAACATTCTTGCCTCTTATATTCCAACTATTCATGTAGATTTCTTTAAAAATCATACCGACAACAGAATGTGCCCCAGCAGGTGGTTCTGCCGGCAGCGGTACAACGACGGAAGCAGACGACAATTCCCGACGTGCCTTACTCTCCCTAGGTGGCGCTTATGAAATCTGCACCAACAATCCACTACTTTTGCAGATTGCGAGAGGTATCCATTTCAATCCCATCCAATCCATTTGCCATCCAAAATGGCGCTGCCCATATTGGATAGGGGGGCAAATAGTGAGGATAGGCTGATTGATAGCGCCCCATATTTCAAGACTTTCATTGGTCGGAAAGCTGAAAAAGCGGGTGGAGCTTCAGGTATAGACATGACCCATTAATCGCCAGACTCCCCTTTTAATATACGGCTCTGGTCCAGAGGAGTTAGCGTCCCCTCTGTTTCCCGCTTTCCACCCATCAAGAGGTTGTTGGAGCGTAGGTGTTTCTGTCATTAAAGTGGGACTCCGCAACAAAATCGCCAACAAGATTGTGACACACCAGTAACCCTCGGGATGTCAGGAACATACATACGAAATATCGCGTTGCCAGTGCGCGCAGATTTCATTCGAACGAATTATTACGAAGTAAGCGCTTCGCCTCTGTGAAGCAAGGGGGCGCTGAAAGCAACACTGCTGGCGTCATCCTGTATGGAAGAATGGAAGCTTCGTAGCAGACGACAATGCCGGGTGACGTCACAGTACTTTCCTCCGGGCAAACCGCTGTGCGCTTTGCCCATGTTGGTTTCGGTTTCGTATTGTCACCATTTGCGAATTAATTACTGATGACAAACACAAAATGAATGCGAATGTTCTATTCGCTATTGAGGGAGCGTTCCGTGTTCGGTATGATGCTCACCTATTTTTTTTTTTTTTTTTTCGAATCCTTCTGAAGTCTCTCTTGAAATGTGTGGCTGAGTTTGAGAACGCGTCGTGTTATTTTCTGTTCCTTGTCAGGGGTTTCATCGTCGTTTTCCGACGTACCAGCTCGCCTGCACCCACGCACTACCACCATTTAAGATGAAAAATAAGTGAAAGGCACACGTACAACAGCTAGGTCCCTCCTAGAGATGGCTTGTGTCAAATGAGCCGTTATTTTTTGCGCATAACATGCATTGTCGTTAACTCCATCTGTCGGCATCCCTAGGCGTCCGCACGAATATCAGTTTTTCCAAGGCTTCCCTGTTCTTTACTTCTCTGGTACCCAAGCAATTCTATGCATCGTTTTGACTTTGCAGTCCAGACGTCCGACAGCATAGAGCCAGGAAACTTGTGAAGCTGTCTTGGACGTCCATGGCAGTCATCGCCCTCAAGCACACTCGGTCATCAACCAACAGCCGTCAACATTGTCGACGAGAGGTGATTCAGCTCTCGAGTGAAAGAAAAAAGGCATGGTTAACGCTTGGATTGAAGACGAATTAGCAGCGGCAGCTGCGGAGGGGTGGTGTTGACACTTTCGTCGCTGCGTGACACCATAGACGTACACGCACGTCAATAAGTAAAGGATATCATTATGTGAGCGCTGTGAGTACCCGTAGAGTAACTAAATAAGCTACGCTTCAGGGTATCGACACTGAGTTCCGAGAGCGAGCATGCGCCATCTTGTTTCCGCGCCACGCTTCCTACGCGCACGCTAGCGCCATCTATTGTGCGTGGGTGAATTTGTTCCTTTCGTTTACAAGCCGCAACCCTTGTTTCACAGCAAGCGTCTGATTGGGTACGACAATCCTTTAGACGACGTAACAATGCGGATAGAGGTATCTGGACGGTGGTACGTCTACCCGCCCGTATCCGAAAGAAAAAGTGCGTTTTTGTATTAACGCGCTGCACACGCTATGGAGGTATTATGGAGAAGTATTAAACAATAAATTGGAATTGGAATTACGAAACGTATAGAAGCACAATACTACACCCATAACTAAATCCCTGCAGATAGGACTTCTTACCTCCTTTAAAAGCTCTAAAATACAGAGGATAATGTACCAACAGGCGCAAGCTGACATTTTAAGCATGGAACTCAAGGATTTGACAGCCGCGGAATCAAAAGTCGCCGGTAAAGTCCAAGTGCGAGACTTAAAGTTTTAAAGGCTTAAAGAAATTCGATCATCCGACGGGGTGTGATTGTATCTCCAATCATCCACAGAGGTCCTTGCGCGTGGCCGTGTGCTCAACCCGTTGCGGCATTCGGCGGCGTCCACACTCCTAAATAAAGGGTGTACTTTAACTCATTTCCTTGGCACATATGTCACTTCCTTTTTGGAGAGTACAATTACTCTCAAAAAGGGTGTCTCCTCACTTCATTCAGACCTTTTAGCTCCATACCGGAGAGTAACGTTACTCTCCCGGGTCTATGGGGAATCTTTGTTCGCAGGGTTCTCGTAAACCTCGCTAAATTTCTACATCAGGCAGGTACAGTCGTGTTCCCCTCGAGTTTATCTGGGGAATGACATATTTTTTGAAGGACTAACGCGGTCCACTGATTTTCGGCGAATTAAAGTGTGTCAAATTTTCAATACATTGGAGTCTATGGGAGATGCAACAAAATCGCTTCTTTGGGCACGCCCGGCCGCGATATCTCGGCCAAAATGAGGTCATTCCCTACGGTAACAGTCGGGGAATTAATTGCAATCGACAAATTCGACAAGCCAGCAGCAGTTTTCCAGGTCCCTGCGAATGAAAATAATGGTCTTTGTCGTTTACTATCACGTTCTGCACGCTGGCACCGACTACATTACTTCCTTAAAGCGCAGGAGGAAAGCAAAGGAAAGAAAACAATTTCGCGATTGTACTGTAGCTCTTTCGGAAGCAAATGTTAACTAGACCCCACGAGTCCATAAGAGTGTATGTGGCAAGAAAAAGGAGTTAAAGTACGCCGTCTTTTTTAGGAGTGCACGACAAAGTTCGGTACCCTACACGTCAGCTTCATTCTCGCCGGCTGTTAATATAGTGACCAGTATCCCCGCATGTGACGCAGAAGACCGGCGTTGGATTTCCCGGCGTCAACAGAATTCAGTTTTTAACCATTCATCAGTGTCTTTCTGCGTGACTCTGTAAAGAGTTCATTAAACGGCGTAACGCATAAAGCGCGATAAGTTCGTCCTTATATAGAACGTCTTCAGGGGGTCGATGTGCCCCTCTTTGTGGACAGCATCTGAGCCCGTCACACGGGAGATCCGGATCCAGACTTGCACGTATTTGGAGTATTGTATTTAAAATACTGTAATTTTAAATACAATAATGCGGTATTTTGGTACTCAATTCAATATTTTTTGTTTTGTGTATTTGTACTCTATTTAAAATAGAATTCATGGTATTTTCTACTCAATACTCTAAGTACATATTTTGGATCTCCCTCTCAAACTTTTTGTAGCTCGTCTTTCCATTATCTTGCTTGTGCAGTGGAAATTTCCTGAGTCCCCCGGACTTGACCCGGACATTGGCCCTTCTTGGAAGTCTCCATTTAGCGATCTTGCCCCGTGTGTACTAATCCTTGGCGAGTGAGGATTCTATTATGTGCGCGCTGACGTGGTGACGGTGAATTCTGACCTCGCCAAGCAGGGACCTGCTAGAAGTTTGCTTTGTTCTGGGTCATATATATTTAGTGGAGTTACGTGGTATATCTCTGTCATCTTTTCGAGACTTCTGTTTAGATGACGCCTATCACACAGGGACGGCTTGCGTAGTACGCTGGGTCTCGATGATTCATGTCACATAGCGGCGACTTGCCGTATTGAGCAGTCACACGTCACTTTTTGCACTCAAGGATAAATGGCATCTTAATTGTATTTCAAATACTTTTTCAATTATTTCGTACTCAATCTTAATTACTTTAATTTTCATGTATTTATACTCTATCTTAATTACATTCTAACGTCAGTATTTATTATCTTATCTTAAATACGTTTTTGAATATCCTGTACATGTCTGCGCCGGATCTGATTTGGCGACAGCGAGAGGATCTCCAAGGCTGCGTCACTGAGCAGACTTCAGGAAATCTGGGGCACATCCTTCTCCATTGCTGATACGGTCAACTTTTCAGGGTGACGCTTACAATGTGAGTGTAACAAATCAGATTGTCACCCTCTCACTGGAGACTCACTTCACTGGGTGATACTGGTACCGCGGCGCTCTTGTCCTGCTTGGCGCGGAGCCGTTCATAGAGAGAGCTTGGCCACTAGGAGGAGCGTAACTTGAAACCGCGTCATGCGACGTCACGGCTGAACGACCTCCCCCTCCACCCTCTATTGTTGTACAGTCGTCAACCTGTGGCCGACGCCGTGTTCATGCAAAGCGTTGGTCTGGAGGTGAGGTGGCAGACACGTGCGTACCTCGTCCTTTGAGACTCCTTCGTCCTTGTGTCCTATCCGTCTGGTAACAAAGCCCCCATTTCATGTCAGGCGCTTGTAGGTGATAAGCCGGCGACCCTGGTAGATTACATTGAGCGCGACAACTGTGCGAGTCGACCACCAGGTGAACAGCATCAATATCTTGCCTACCTGCTGGCTGGTAAGCGGATTTCGCTTGGATTCAGGAATTTTGGGCGGTGCAACCCCGACTCTGACGTCAAAACAGGCTCCGCCCGCGAAGCGGCAAAGGATCAAATGATAGCCAAACTCTCTCTACAGGGTGTCCCAGAAAACGTGTCATTGAATTATAATAAAAAAAACTACACCACCTAGAGTCATGCGGTCAATGGCATTTGTTCTTACTGAGTTTTTGCCACCTCCTCATGTGAATGTCGTGTAACGTAAGTTTAATTATGTAAATTTTTGCGAGCTTAAGTTAGAAACTTGCCTAGTAAAGGTCCCTTTTTTACCCCACCAATGTGAAGAGCGTGTCTAATTTAGTGAAATTAGTGATAATTGACAGGGATATTCAGGAGCTATTCCATCGGAAAAAATAGCCGAACATCATGCTCTACGGAGGTCGCACAGAATAGCGCACGATGAATTTTTCAGCGCAATCTTTGTCAGTCCGACGAAAGGAGGTTGGAAACCCAGCCCTCCCCGACATCGCAGAAAGAGATAAAACAGGCACGGCTTATCACGTCCGACTTTCACTGGGATAACGCTTTCCCTCTCCCAATTTTAGGAACTGTTACTTTTTCTACTATCACTCTGTGGGCTGGCTTCGGAACCTCCTTTCGTCGCACTGAGAGCGATTGCGCTCAAAAAGACATCGCGCGCTATGGTCCGATGCTCCGAAAATCATGATATTCGGCTATTTTTTCCGATGGGATAGCTCGTGAATATCACTGTGAATTATCGCGAATTTGAGTGAATTCGGCACGCTCTTCATATTGGTGGGGTAAAAAAGTGACCTTTACTTGGCAAATTTCCGAGTTGAGTTCACAAATATTTACATAATTAAACTTGGAGTACATGACATTCACATTAGGAGGTGGCAAAAACCTAATAAAAAGAAATGCTGTTGACCGCATGATCCTAGGTGGCGTAGTTTTTTTATTACAATTCAATGACACGTTTCCTGGGACACCTTGATATACGGCTCTGGCTTGACGGGGCAAAAATCGCAGGATAATCATCGAGTGACTAGGCGTTTTCTGTCTTTACTGAAAGCATGCCGCAAAGTCGTGCAGCTATTGGACGTACTACGCGGTACAGAAAGGCTGAATACGCCGTTATACACCATGCGGTTTCCTACTCCCTTTCGCCTACTAGCGCCACCTGATCTATGCGCATGCGCAGATGCGCCCTCTTGTTCACAAATAGAAGTGGTTCTATGGACTCAATTCGGTGCGTGACGTCATAGCGATGTGGTGGCGCAGCTGTCCTGTTTGGTGGTCAAAATTGGGCTTTCATCGAGTCACATTGTGTTTTCGGTCGATATTAAGGGTATGCAGCAAACTGATGTGCTATTGTACGTACTACTAGGGATGCGAAGCCCCGAAAAAAAAACCCGGAAATTTGGGGGGAAACATTTTTTTTGAGTTTTTTTCCTTGTCTCCGGAAAAGTTGCCCAAAATTTCCATGCGACAAAATTCAAAAATGCAAATTTTCGTGCCTTCGATGCATTCCAACCGGCCAACATTACCTTAGGTGCCTCAAATCCGCCAACAACCACCAACTTAGAGCTCCGTATGGCTGCTCCAAGCTCGCCATCGCGTTCACATAATGTCGGAGTTCTGATCGGAGTGGATGGGTTGTTCCAATCACAGGGGTTACACAAACCCGCCATTGTTGTAACTATCCTCAAGCGGGTGCTTTTGGCAAAACGGCCATCTTGTCCTGGTCGCACATCATAGAAAACGTCATTTTGAGGTCACGTGACTTTGTTTACATGTCGTTTTGCCGCTTACCGACATACTTTCACCGTCATAACACCAAGAGATGGCCGTATTTTGCCAGCGTAAACCATGATGTGCTTCTTACGCAACATCGTAGCCCATTTCACCTTAGTTTAAGTACATCGCATCGGCTCCCTAAGTCTTAAGGCGCGGTCCTGAAAACATCTTTGGAACTTGTCAACAATACGAGACTTTATGTGTAAGAATGCGCGTTTTACTGCCAGATTATCGGATAAAAATAATTACCGTGATCGAAAAACATCCAGAACGTCGTCCAGAAACAACAACCACATTGTTTACAAACAGTTTGGCCGCCGATCACGGGCGCCGCCATCTTTAAGGTCACGTGTGCCTTGACGTTTGCTGTGACGTGGGACCAGGACCTGTCCATGATGCATTGCGTTCACCCAGCACGTTTTCATCAATGGAGCAATTCATTGGGTGCCACCCCTGTGGTTCCGATTACCCATCGCTGAGCAGACAGCAGTTTCACTTGCTACTCTGCTCTGCATTTATGCCTAGAGGGTGAGCACTACTGAACTTTCTAGCTCATTGTACGCTGCGGCTTGGCCGGGAATGCTTCGACTTAGCAGTAAGCGCGTTTGTTTCCATTTTTTCAAATTTTTCGGAAAAAAAATTTGCTTTTTTTTTTCTAGCGATTCAAAATTTCCGGAAATTTTGCATCTCTACGTGCTACGCGCTGCAAGAAAGTCAAATACATCGTCCACACCACTAGCAACGTCTGCTACGTGCACATGCGAAGGCGCGCCGTCTTGTTTACAAGCTGAAGTGGGTCTATAACTAGATCATTTGGTCCATGGTCCAAACCGGACTCTAAGAAAAAAAGGTGTGAAAAGGTGGTAAATTCTCTACACAGTAAACTTTTTTACACTTTTTGGGTGTAAATGGTTTGTCCCATGGCGCACACCTTTTTGGTGTTGCCTTTAAACTCAAATGATAAGTGTTTTCTAATGCACCCGTTAGTTAAGTGTATTCCTAATAAAACACTGTTATAATGGGTGTTTAAAAGCAAAAACACCCTTAAAATGGGAGTATTCTATTGAAAACCCCTTTTATGATAGAATTATTTGCTAGCAAATATTCCCTCGCAAATAGTGTAATAGGAGCTTCCGCGGCAGCATACAGACACCACTGGCCGAGACATACAGTTCGACGTTCTTGCTCCTATGGCAAGCAGCACCGCGAACGCGGTAGAGTTCCAGCCGTGGTTCCTTCGTAGAACCTAAACCGGAGTGCAATGCGTCGCAGGCACGCCTCGTTAGCTTGTTAACACTGTGGGACCAACGTGAGTGCAGAGGCATAAAGAGACCTGGGGCACCCTCAGTAGCCTATATTGGCGTGTCGGATGTATCATATACTGAAATAAAATTTGTTGGGGCACGTTCGTTACATGTGGTGGGGCGGGAAACGTTTGTAACAGTGGCGGGAACGTGTTTTTGCAATTAACACCCACGCTTGCAACGAGTCAAAGGTATAAGCTAAATTTCTAACTACCCTCCCTGTCAAATACTGTGTTTTTAACTCAGGTTATCGTCTATAATGTGATTACTTGCTGAGCGGAGCTGTGAAACCAGCTTAATTTTTCTCTCACGAAATAAAACACCATTTTTAACACCATACTCCCAATTCAAATGGGTGTAAAAAAGGTGCATTCGACGGAAAACACATGTTTCAACACTCCACTTTACACCCTTAGTGATCCATAATCCTTGTATAAGACGTGGTGTATGTCGATATTACACTTTTAGTAATGCACTTTTTGCACTCTTTGTGGAATAGAAAAGGGTGTTTTTATAAGAATACACCTTGTTTGAGCAAATAAAGGTGTAAAATGATTTACTGTGATAGTTGCCACCTACACTCTTAGAAATGAACTTCACCGCATAGCACGCTCCTAGCCAACCATAATCTCGAATGATATCGTTATCTGCACGGATTTGAAACGGGAGGCGGACGCCTTTTCTGTGACAATTATGAACAGCATAAGTGTCACAAAAAAGGCGTACGCCTCCCGTTTTCAACAAATCAGGGCAGATGACGATATCATTCGAGATTATGGTTGGCTAGGGGCGTGCTATGCGGTGAAGTTCGTTTTTAAGAGTGTAGGTCAACATCGCAACTAATAAAGGGTGTGAAAGGGTGGCAAAAGCAATTATCATATATCCAAATTGCTACAAAAATGCGAACGCCCTCCTCGCTCACCGAATCAGAAGCGGTAACCCTATCATTCGTAGGCAGAAGGTAGAACTTTGCAACCTTTTAGGCACAACATATGCGACAACTGAGACTTTTCTGAGAGTGCGGTATACCGACGCTCTGCACTCTTAAAAGTGAACTTCACCGCATAGCACGCTCTTGGCCAACCACAATGTCGAATGGTATCATTATCTGCCCTGATTTGTTGAAAACGGGAGGCGTACGCCTTTTTTGTGACAATTATGAACAGCATCAGTGCCACAAAAAAGGCGTACGCCTGCCAGTTTCAACAAATCAGGGCAGGTAATAATTTGAGATGATGGTTGGCTAAGAGCGCGCTATGGGGTGACGTTAATTTTTAAGAGTGTCTCGCAAACAGGACTGGCGTTTCTCAATCTCAAGAATGTAGGATTTGTTTTGAAGCTCACCGTTATATCCCTAGCGACTTTTCGCCAGCAATGAGGTCGTCATCGGAAAAAGGGTTGTTGTTGTACTCTACGGTATCCTCTCATCAGGGACTATTAATGAGCCCGCATCATTAAAGAAGTACGCCTCGCGTTTACAAAACACGCATCAAATTCGAGGTCTATCTCCCGATTAGACAGTATCGGTTAGGTAGGCTCATTCAAGGACATCGTTTTGAAACGTCGAGATGTCTTCTGTGGCCCCGTTTCTCCGCAGTTGCAACTTTGCGGATCACCCGTTGAGAACGGATTCGCGCACGGCTACATCGTGCGCGCTGTCACAGCGCGTCTCGAATTCGAGTCTTATGCAGGAGAGGATGAAAGTTATTGTAAGTGATTAATTGATTGTTTATTGCCAGTACTACGCACTAGCTTTGTGCCCACCGCTCCGTGAGTGCGATCTCTTGCGTTGTGAATGGTTGCTACTCATGTCGCCATTTTTTATTTGATTTTTGAGTTTTTAAAGGGCGTGGGGAATGCTGGACACTTCAGGTGTAGCGTGATGTCGTGTTGATAGCGAATATTATGATTATGTCTGTGCGATATGAGTGTATCGAAATCGCGTATTACAACATGGCATTACTTAATGAAAATGGTGAGGCACATGCATATTATTATGTGCATATAGTTTGTTAAGCATGTCTTGATGCTGAAGCGTCTGCAGCTTCGTTGCTATTTATTGAGCATGTTTCTGAATGAAGTGCATTTTGTTTTTCAATGCCATGTATGTATTCGTTAACGGGTAGTTTTTTTTTTTTTTTGCTTCCTACCTTTTATTTTACATTACTTCTGTAGGCAATAATTCGCAGCCTTTTGTCCTAATAACCAAAGTAAATAAATCGAACGCTGCTACCGAACGGCTTCAGTTGCGACTGTGGTTGATTGCGTCTCAATCCTGTCATGTTGTACTTTCAATAATTTGTGTGTGGTATTTTGCGTTTAAGTAGAATAATATCGAGTCCCATTACTCTTGCCTATACTCAGTCCCTACTGCTTGTGATCCGAGAAAAACATCGTGACGTATTTCTCCGCAGACCTCCTAAAGATTACTTAGGTTAATTTGAATATGCGTGATCCTTTAACAAATGGGTAACATTTGGATGTGTACGTGGGAAAGAGTAATACCAGATCTACCTTCTGCACCCAATTTTGAGGTGACATCGACGAACGCCTAATTCCAGGACCTAGACCACAGGCAAATGCTGAATCCTAATCCTGCGCTTCACCGCCGGATGTGACCTTGAAGCCTTGTTGTGCTATAATCCATGTATGGTCCCCGAAGATGTCAACGGCGAGCTCAAGGCAGTCAACTGATTCTTGTAAACGAAAGGAACATTTCACCTGCCCACGATAGATGGCATCGTGCTCTAAAGTGCGCGTGCGCGTGGGTAGCGTGGCGTGGAAACAAGATGGCGCTTGCTCGCCCTTAGAACTCAGTGTCGATACTCTGAAGCGTAGCCTATTTAGTGACTGTAGTTCTAACAGCGCGCAATGAGGGATGGGAAAGAGCTCAATCCCCGTACGTCCTTATGAAGTTTCCTTCGAGTCGCATCCGTTTTATGCCCCCCCCCCTTTTTATATACTGGTCAACCATCACCACGTAGCGATAAAACCTGGTCGCTTGAGCGACGTGATATCAGGGCCTGTTCCCCTTCAATGGCGAACCTTTCATCTCCTAGGATGGGGATCATATTATTTATTAAATAATTTATTGATTTATTATTTCATTTGAGACAATTACACCAATCAAAGTCTGGAGGGAACAGCGAAAGAAAAAAAGGCACTATAGTGGCTTGACGAGCTCGCCATTCTCACATACGTGACAGGCAAGAAGTAGTAACAATATGACTTGTTGAGAAGACATTAGTAAATATTAATATATTAACAACATTACATTAATAATAGTACGTAAATAGTACATTAATTAACTATGGTAATCACAAAGGCACAAATACGCTACGGCACTAAGGAAACTCAGGCAAACAAAAGAAACAAAGGTACTAATAGACCAAGGCATCTCATAAAGCATATTCCTCCCGTTTTGTCTGACCTGTAAATTCCCCTGCTCCATACTCAACCCTGTGAACTCAGTCGTGCAATCTCATTCTTCAGTACCCCACTCTCACCCTCAACGCATTAACCTCATGCTTTCCTTTTAAAGCCATCCACTGTGATCCATCTCATCATTCTTTCACCGTTTGTTAGTCATCTTTGTCTTTAATCTACCTCATCCTTCTTCCATCATTTGTTAGTTTATCATTTATTTCCTAATTCATTTTATTTTCTTTTTATTTATTTCTTGTGTCTTGATTTCTTTATTTATTTCTTATGCCGTCTTCTTTCTTTCTGTCTTTCTTCCTTTAATTATTATTTTCTTTTTATTTATTTCCTCTTTCTTAATTTTATTTGTTTATTTGTGGAATAGCAAGCCCACGTCCCGTTTGGCTGACCTTTCTCCAGTTTTTTTTTCCTATTCGTCTAATAAATATATCCCCCCCGCCCCCGTTGACCTTAAAAAGAGCAGTTGTGGATCACCTTCTGTTTTCCTATTTCAGATCTTCGTCCTTTTCGCCATTGTGGTCAGCGCCTCCGCCGGAAACGTTGGCTACGGACGCCAATTTGCCACCGGAAGCCGCTTCGCCGTCGACGCTCCCGTCAAGAAGCCGCTGGTCACCGTGGGCTTCGTGAGAGAACCGGTCGTCAAGCAACACTTCGTCACGAAGGCCGTCGTGAAGTACGTGCGCGTTCCGGTCACGACTGTCACGCACGTTGTCAGGCCCTTTGTTTACAACCACGGAGCCAAGAAAGGGTCCCGACTACGTTTTGGTCCAGCCGAAGAATTTGGGTCTGGACGGCTGGGCGTCACGTACATTAAAGACACGATCCCCGATTACGGTGATCTCAAGGGACTCGGCGTAGGATACGGACCGGGAGGATTTGGAGGAGGATACCTTAGCGGATTCGGTATTGCCGACCGGTTTGATCCGCCGCGCGTTTACAGTGATCTGAAGGAACTACCGGTGACAGACGGCGTTCAGGATGGATATGAGGACGTTCTCGGATCGAGCTCGAGGTTTGGAAACGATCTAAAGGGATTTTCGCCGGTAGCGGGCCTAGAATCGGCGACGCGGGACTACAAACTGAAGGGTGGGTTTGACGATAGCTACGGTTACAGCAAGGGTTATTACTAAACGTGGGTATATTTACGGGGAGCAGAAAAATCGGAAGTTAACCAAGCGAGCGAAAAGCGCGTATTTTAAGCGCCACCTACACTCTAAGAAAAAAAGGAGTAAAACGGGGAGTAATTGCAGCTTCTACTCCCCTAGTCTGCAATTACTCCCCATTTTAGTCCCCTAACCCGACATTTAGTCCCGACGTTTACTCCCCAGGACTGCAAATTGTCACTAAACTTCGAGAATGGTCTCTTGAATGCAACAGTCTACGTAAATATGTGCCCTTTGTCAATCTGAACGACATAAGGCTGTATAACTCAGACAACGTAGCAATTTTTCAGCGACACAGAGTAAGAAACAGTTAGCGCATCTTTCTTCGCAAATTGTGCCCTAGTATGGCGCAAGATTTTATATAACTCGATATATCACGGTTGACGGTTTGCTTCAAAGTATTTTCATGCATGCACACCAATTATGTACCTGGGACTCTTACAACAGCGCCTGAAATTCGGTCTCCACTCTGTGACATTCATTTACTCCCGTGAATCTACTCCCAAAAGGGACTATTTTTTGTGGCAACGCATTTAGTCCCCAAAAGGAGTAAAAGTACTCCTTTTTTTCTTAGAGTGTACTTGGTTAACATTGCAATACTGTTGCGTTCACATCGTAAAGTGAGAAAAAGATGGTCGTATCTGGAAAACTACGGAGAAGTATTTCGTCTCGTTCTAGCCCTGGAAGCACGCAGATATCAGTGCCTTATTGAGATAACGTGATAAGTCATATCTGGAGCCCTTTATGTAGCGTAAGTAGATTGTGTAAAGAAAGGAACTGAAGACCCACACATCAAAATCATAACGAGGCCGCTGACGGAAGAAAGCAGAGGCTGGTCGGCGCTCATGATGAAATTCTTTGTATCATGTAATGATGATGATGAGCATTAAAAAAAAAAAAAACACGCGTGCTTTCATGAGCCATTGTCTGGTTGTCTGGCTCAGTGAGCATCCATGCTTACAGCTAAAAAGTTGAGGTTGACTATTTTCTCTGCTCGTTAGACATCCAGAACACTATCTCCTGCGGACGTCCAAAATAGATCCCCATGTCCATATCTGGAAATGAATGTCTGGAGGACATTTCAGGAGCTATGGAAGGGTGTCCCTAGCCGTATATCCGCAGGATGTGAAGTAACGGCCGTTTCAAGAATTGTCCGAATAGGGTCCCCGATTAGATGTTACGTGGAACATTTATTGCGACAGAGAGAGAGAGAGAAACGCGGCATGGTGTAACACGGCGGGAGTGCCAATGCCTCAGACCAAAAGCTGCAAGAAACACAAACGTTATATCGTCATAGTGAATTAATACGCCAAGCAGTTCCTCAGTTCAGTGTTACCTACATACGCAATCGCATGAAACTTAAGCACCTCGCCCTTCATTTTGCCTCAAAGGCAAACAGGTCTGTCGAATTTGTTGAGGCTCGCGAGACAAGCAACATGTAGTATCCGTTTTCTCAATGGAAAGATATACCAGTGCGTTTCTAAGCGATCTTCATTGACTTAATGGTCCCAAGCGCTCTTGTATGTATGTCTCTATTTTTTGCCTTCTAAAAATTCACGCTCATAATGGAAATACAAGAAACAAACGAAGAGGAGCAACAGAAACAGAAATATGTAGTTGCCGAGGTTGAAACAAAATGGCAGAAAAAGTGCCTACACACCGAATAGGAATCTGCCCACTTAGCAGCAGCTCCACAATGAACAGTGTCAATACTGATCAGGTAATACAGCGCTTACTACGTTCACAGGTAAGTCCGTGCAAAGTACCGATATCTCCGTGTACTTCCTCTGACGACAAAGGATGGATGTTTGTGGGATGCCCGAACCGTGGCCTGTGGGAGACGTGGGGGACGTCCTTCGGGAATATGTCTGTCTCCCAGAGAGATCCGTATTTCCGTGAAAGGACATCCCCAGGAACACCATGGGAGGTTTTGTTCCGTTTGGGTATCTAATAATGTGTTCCTCTTGATAACAATGATTGTATGCAACAGAAACGGAGCTACATGAGCTTCCCACTTTTTGTCTCTTTCTTCTGCTTTGCCGTCAACACTCGAGAAAAATGATCACATAAGACACTTAGAAATAACCACTAGTACGCAATGATATCTCCCCGTTTCCTTGGTGGTCAAAAAGTGAAGGGCGACTCGTGTATGTGACAGCTGATGTCCTTAGAGAAATAGTCCAGCTTAGGATTTAGTCTTTAAGATTTATTAGCGTAGCACCCCTACGCATGCACTGCCCAAAGCAAGGTGAACTGCAAACAAGGGGCTTAACTAACCTCCCAGGACCAAACTAGCCTTAGCTATCCCAAACTAACCCCAACTTGAACAAAACTAACCTAACATAACCTGATCTAACCCAACGCAGAATGCAATCAATCCGTGTCAGTGCTGGATGATGAGGGGATTTTGAAACAGTTTATTTTTAATGGTGGATTCTCACACGGTGGTCTCTAAACGTGGATATTAACCTCTGTGTATTTTTAAGCGGTTTATTCTTGAATGTTTTATTCTTAAGCGGTTTATTCTTAATGGGGGATTTCGGGTACCCCCACCCTCCACCCTTGTCTTACGCCTATAATCGTGCTTCACGTGACCTCGCAGTGTGGAAACAACCGTGAAAGAAGGTAATGATGAAAGAAGGATGTCACCGAAAAGGTTAGCCATCTGTAGGATTGGCATCTTGGCGTAGGATTTTTATTAATTAATATCTAGGCACTTGAGGCCTTGTACGTATTTGTCTTTTCTATGTGTTCCAGCCTCAGAACATCAATTCCGATCACGTTCAACATATGCCACTTGCGTGGCCCCGTCGTGTGAATGTGTGTGCGAGTGAGAAAAAAAAACATGTAAGAGTGAAAGTGGTGTGAGTGACTGAGTGAGTGAAGTGAGTGAATCTGTTTGTCCCTTGAAATGACGCACCCTTGGAAATCACTGGAGAGGCATGTTAGTTTAGCTCAATTGGTAAGAGCCCTGGACTGGCAATCCAGGAGATGTGGTTTCGAGTCCTACAGCTGGCTAACCTGTTGAGTTACTCCTTTCTTTCATCATTAATTTATTAGGCACGTGAGGCTCTGTATGTATTTGTCTTTCTACGTGTTCCTCAGAACATTAGTTCCTATCATGGGAAAACAAGCGTGTATCTCTTTGTGTGTCAGAAAAAGAGAGGGGTAGAAATTGCGAAGTTTCGTAACTGAAAAGCTTCGAAGGCAAGTTTGAGAGCGTGGAAGATGCTGGAAGTTTTATATTTACAACGGCTTCCTTATCCTTTCACGGTCAACCCCAACTGGATATTGTGTAACTCTTATACGATGTTCACACCCAGGCGGTCAAGGAGGAACTGACAACAATCACAAGTATGTGGTGCCATGCAGCGCGACCAACAGTGTAAACGTGGTGATCCTGGGTACCTGGTTAGAAATATAGGGTGCTCCGCTTCGGATAACTGGACTAGCGATGACACGAAGACGTGTACGACGTACAGTGTTGAACAAAAGTTTACGGAACCCGCTCCGGCGCGTTCCTCCGTAGGAGCGACACGCTAGCAACAAATGGTACCGCGCGGACTTGCAAACAGGTGACTGGGTTACCGAGGCACATATTTGTAAGTCCGTACATCCCATTCGGTGCTAACGTGTCACTCTGGAGAAGGAATAACGCGCCGGAGCATGTTCCATTAACTTTTGTCCTGCACTGTACGCGTCTTTGTGTTCCCACCTATTTCTCGGCAATGGATAAATACCGTATTTTTCTGTGTACAACGCGCGCGTTATACAGTAAAAAAAGTGCTCCGAAGAGGTTCTGCGCGTTATCTAACAGTGCGTGTTATACACAGAAATACTTTCCTATAGAGTTCCTTTTCTGGTCAGTAACGTGCAAATTCTAGCCTCTTCCAGGGTGTGCGGGTGAGTTTCTCCCAAATCACTCAGTGGACAAAACTGGCGAAATATGATCTGGTCTCCCTTCAAATCCGCGTAAGCGGTGGAGGGAGGCAAATGGGAGCTGGTCGCTCATATAGTGGAGAGGGGCCCCTTGATAACGCGGTGTTGTTTCGGGAAGAACGCTTCTTAGATATTCACATTTTCCATGCACTTTTAGCATACCTTAGGTGAATGAGGCGCTTACATTTTCATTTTTACATTTATATTGCATTATACTTTTGGTGCACAAAGAAGCACACGACTCCTCGAAGCTACGCTTGCATAGTGTAAGCAGGACAGTAGAGGCAGGATAGGAGGGCAAGAGACCGTTTACTGAGCGACGCTCAATATTCGAAAGCGGCGGGTGCTAACCCAACGATAGCGAAGCGGCTGCCCGTTGCTCGTCTTCTTCACATCTCCCCCGGGGCAAAGAGGGAGCCATCCTGGCGATCGCTCCGGTGTTTGGGGACGGGAGGACACACGGTTTTAGCCGGGAGACGTGGACGACGTCGGAGCCGCGGTGTCGGGCGTCGGGCGGGGAGTGCACAGGCTCAACGGCGTAATTGACATCAGAAACCCGCTGCACGATTCTGTAAGGGCCGGTGTAGCGGCATGAAAATTTGGGGGAGAATCCGGGCTTCCGTCGAGGTACCCAAAGCCAGACCAGATCGCCAACTTTGTGAGACACAACACGGTGCGTCTCATCGTAGCGCTGTTTCGCTGCAGCTTGGGAGTCGTAGGTACGGCAGCGGGCGATTTGACGGCATTCCTCGGAGCATGAGGTCGCCTCTTCGAGTGTCGGGTTGTTGGCGCTACAAGGGGGATACGGAAACATGGTGTCGACGGTACAAACGGGGTTTCGGCCGTAAAGGAGGTAAAATGGGCTGTAGCGTGTCGTGGACTGGACCGCCGTATTGTAAGCGAACGTGATGTAAGGGAGAATGGCATCCCAATTGTCATGTTGCGCCGACACATAAAAGGCGATCATGTCGGCGAGAGTGCGGTTGAAACGTTCTGTGAGACCGTTCGTCTGAGGATGGTAAGCGGTGGTAGGCTTGTGGACGACCGCGCAGGCACGGAAGATGTCGCGCAGTAAAGTGGCGAGGAAGGAGCGACCACGGTCGCTGATGAGGACGCGAGGGGCGCCGTGGCGAAGTAGAATGTGAGATATGAAAAAGGCAGCTATTTCCTGAGATGTACCAGAAGCGAGGGCTGCAGTCTCGACATACCGTGTGCTGTGGTCGATTGCAACGATTACCCAACGCTTTCCAGTAGACGATGTGGGAAGAGGACCAAACAAGTCGAGACCGATGCGATCAAAAGGTAGTTGCGGCGGCTCAAGAGGATGAAGGAGGCCAGGGCTAGGAGAGGGCGCAGGCTTCTGCTGTTGGCAAGCCAAGCAGGAGTTCACGTAGCTCAGTACAGTGGAATACATGCGGGGCCAGAAATACCGCTGACGGACGCGCTGGTATGTTTTGTAAAAGCCAAGGTGGCCCGCGGTGGCATCGTCGTGTAAAGCGCGAAGGATGCGCGCACGGAGCGTCCGAGGAACCGCTAATAGCAAGCGCTGGCCGTCCGGGCAATAGTTCTTTTTGTACAAGACGCCGTCCGACAAAACAAAGTTCCGAGCTCTCTTGAGAAGTTTCTTGTCAGATGAGGCGCCTTGACCGTCCAGAAGAGTTATTAAGGAAGAAAGGTTGGGGTCCTTCAGTTGTTCATGACGCAGAGAGCGGGCATCGTAGGACGTGAAAGGGCACACAGAGGCCACGCACGCAGTCGGTGATTCCGGAGGATCTGCAGTAGCATTCCTCGGGAGGGGACAGCGGGACAGGGCGTCGGCATCACAATGTTTCCTCCCGGATTTGAACTTGATGGTGATATCATACTCCTGAAGACGGAGAACCCAGCGGCCGAGTCGTCCAGATGGATCCCGCAATGAGTGGAGCCAGCATAACGCGTGATGGTCCGTCACGACATCGAAGGGTCTACCATAAATATATGGGCGGAAGTGGCAAACGGCCCAGACGATCGCAAGACATTCTTTGTCAGTGGTGGAATAGTTCTGCTCAGCTTTCGTAAGGGTGCGGCTGGCGAACGCCACGGCGTGTTCCATCGGAGCTCCAGGCAGGCGTTGTGCAAGCACGGCCCCGATACCCACGCCGCTGGCGTCTGTATGGATCTCGGTGGGAGCGGACGGATCAAAATGGCGGAGAACAGGTGCGGAGGTCAACGTAGATTTGAGGCGTTCGAAGGCTTCCGTGCAGGCCTCTGACCACAAGAAGGGCGCGTCCTTGGAGAGTAAGGTGGTTAACGGGGCTGCTAGGGCGGCGAAACCACGAACAAAACGTCGGAAATAAGAGCAAAGTCCAATGAAACTGCGGAGCTCCTTGAGAGTCTTGGGTGCCGGAAATTCAGAAACAGCTTTGATCTTCTCGGGATCGGGGGAAATGCCCTCGTGGGAGACAACGTGGCCTAATACCTTGATTTGACGGTAGGCGAAATGGCATTTTTTGTGGTTGAGTTGCAGACCGGCGGCGACGAAGCAGTCGAATACAGCTTGAAGACGCTGGAGGTGGGTGGGAAAGTCTTTGGAGTATACAACTACATCGTCCAAGTAGCAGAGACAGATGTTCCATCGCAAGCCTCGGAGCACCGTATCCATCATTCGCTCAAAGGTAGCTGGGGCGTTGGATAGGCCGAAGGGCATGACGCGGAACTCGTACAAGCCGTCGGGAGTGGTAAACGCGGTCTTTTCGATATCGGATGGTTCCATTGGTATTTGCCAGTAGCCTGACCGGAGATCGAGGGAAGAGAAATACGTAGTGCCTTGAAGTGAATCCAGTGCGTCGTCAATGCGAGGCATGGGGTAGACGTCCCGGCGGGTAATTTTGTTAAGGCGACGATAGTCAACGCAGAAGCGAATGGAACCATCCTTTTTGGTGACAAGTACCACTGGAGACGCCCAAGGGCTGGAAGATGGCTGTATGACTCCTTTAGCTAACATGTCCTGGACTTCCTTTTCAATGACTCGCCGCTCGGAAGCAGACACGCGGTAAGGTCTCTGTCGGACTGGCCGAGAATCTCCGGTGTCGATAGAATGCGTAACACCCCTGGCAACTCCTTGCCATGGCCGGCCGATGTCAAAGAGCGAAACATAGTCGTGAAGAAGGCGGAGCATATCGGGGCGGTGACATTCCTCGAGGTCGGTAGAGATCATTTTGTTTAGAGCGCTGGAGTCGGTGGCCGATAGGGGGGGCGGTGGGTCGTCGTTGGCGGCGAGCAGAGGCGTAACGGCAGGAGAACTGGGCGAGTCGAGCAATGCGGCAACGAACCCAGCCGGCAGCCAAACAGGCGCTGCCAATGTATTGGTGATGGGAATACAGGTTTCTCCATCCTTGATAGTGGACAAAGTACACGGTCTTATAACGGTCAGCCGCTTTCTTGTATGCCGGGCGGCCGAAGAGCTCCCGAGCGCGTTGGCAGAACACAGGCCAGGTGGCAAGATCAGCTTCGTGGTTCAGGAACCAAGTTTTCGCGAGGTCGGTAAGATAGAACGCGACATTGGTGATTTTCATGGTGTCATCCCACAGGTTGTGTTTGCTCACGCGGTCGAAAGCGGCTAGCCAGTCCTCTATGTCACAAGAGTCAGCCCCAGAAAAGAATGGAGGATCGCGTTGGCGGAGCGCAGGGGCGGGCCGAGGAGAGGAGGATGGCTGGGCATCCCCAGCGGGAGGAGAAGATCTCTCAGCATGATTTTGTGGCATGGCGACTGCTCGCAAAACTCGTCCGGAGCGAAGTTCCAGGTCAGTCAGTAGGCGAGGGAAGCAACGATAAAATCGTCTCGAGGATGGGAGCGGCCGCACCTCCACCAAGTGTAAGCAGGACAGTAGAGGCAGGATAGGAGGGCAAGAGACCGTTTACTGAGCGACGCTCAATATTCGAAAGCGGCGGGTGCTAACCCAACGATAGCGAAGCGGCTGCCCGTTGCTCGTCTTCTTCACAATACCATTATATGATTGCAATGTCAGAGGGTTCCAGTTGGCAGCTGACTGAAATTATGTTGCCCGAAGTCCCCTAACAACAACTTCATTGATTTTATGACTATGAACGGAAAACTCTTGGAGAAGATGCCCGCCCGGTCGTATATCTCAACTGCAGAAACGGGATGAATGCTGCTCTCGTAAGTTATTTATCACAAAACTGTAAATGATTAAAAAAAAACTGTCACGTGTACAAGGTGTCTCAGCCACTGTGCCATGAATTGTAAGGAAAAAACCGCGTTGTAGGAAAATATGATAGAATATCGGTGGCATTGGTCTGTAGGAAAATCTTGCCACGTACTACATGTAATTTTACGAAATATTCGTTGGATTGAATCACATTTCATGAAGCGAACCCAGAACTATAAGAACTTTATTCGGCTCTTACAATAGTTGTAGAGAACGTATTTTGTAATGGAACGTAGCAAAGTCGCATGCGCTTTGTGTTCTTGCAAAAAAAAAAGAAAGAAAAAGAAAAAAAAACACTCAATTCACCTGGGAAATTTGAATACAATTCAAGAAATTGAATTGCTTTACAGCGAAATTCGATAAAATATCTTGTAGCTAGTACACGGCATAGGTTATCTAGACACGAATTCATAAATGTTGTTCAATGCATGTTATTTCTGCAGTGTGCTTTTTCTTCATAATTTTTGACACTATTACTGGAACACCCCGCACGTCGCACGAAAAGTGGGACTCTAAAGAATAAAGTGTGTGCACATTAGCATTACTAACAATGTAACGAGACCGATATTAGCTCCAGTGGCGTGGTGGTTAGTGCGATAGCTTTCCATGCCGAGACTGAGAGGTGGCACGGGTTCGAATCCTGTCACCGGCTGAGGTTTTCTCTGGGTTTTCCGAAGACTTTCTAGACGTAAAATAAATCGGCACAGTTCCCTCTGAAGTCGGCCCAGGACGCATACTGACCCCCTGTCCCCCCACTTCTTCCTGCTGTCCTCTCTCCATCTGTTCACGTCTCTACGCTACTCATAGCCGCAGCTGCTTCGCGGCGCCAACACGAAATTAAAAAAACAAACAAGATCCATCATCCTTCCACGCCGATTGTCGAACAGCACAACATATTGGCCCAATAACGGACCATTATTGGCAGTATTTGACCAATATCGGTCCAGTGTTATAGAGGGTGTCCCAGCTAACTGCGAACAGATTTTTTAAGAAATATATACGACACTTTTATCAAGGTGAAAGCAATTGCAATATAGCATATTCTGAAAGGCACTCCTTAGGAAGGCATTATCAAAGTCCAAAAGCAATCACTTAATTAACTTTCATTAATTAAGTTTTTAATTATAAAAGTCACGAAGTTGTCCCAATGAGATCATCTATTTCTTTCGGTCATCTGATACCGTTGCCATTTTCAGTAGAAAAATCCGTTCGGTGGATTCCCCGCAAAAAAATACTGAAGGAACACCTTTTTTTTCTTTATTTATTTTGTTCATTGCGCATTTTGGAAGACGCGTATTTCATTCATCCCCAACGTGAGTGGGGGAAGGAGCACAGTGCCGCCTCATGCGTCGAAGATGAGCTTCAACTTGCGGAAACAAAACAAACAAAAACAAATGGATCGGGTGACTCTGTCGGAACTGACCTTATCTTGGGTTGGATTTTCTGTTGCCTTTTAATCTTTTTCCAAGACACGAGAGGCGATTGTGTGCTTTTTCTCCCTCTCACATTAGGGGTGAAAGGAAGACGGGTCTTCTAACAAGGGCAATGAACAAAAAAAAAGGCGTTCCTTCACGAATTTTTTGCGGGCGATCTGTCGAACAGATTTTTGTTGTGAAAATGGCTACGACATCAGGTGAGGTGACTTAAAAGGAACAGATGTTCTCATTGGGATAACTTTGTACCTTTTATAATTAAAAAGTTAATTAAGAAAAGTTAATTATGACATTGCCTTTGGACTTTGCTAATGTCCTCCTAGGGAGTGCCCTTCAGCATATGCTATATTGCAATTGCTTTCATCTTGGAAAAAGTGTTATATATATATATATATTTTTTAAAGAATATGTTCGCAGTTAGCTGGGACACCCTGTATATGTTCGTTATTGTGCAGAGATGTTGTGCTGCTTGGGATGATGCGAGGTGGAATCCCGCCATGGGCTGTGCTGTCCGAGATTTTTCTGCAGATTTCCTGCACAGAGGAACGTCGACAGGCTTGCCCCTGAAGTCGGACCAGGACGCAAACCTGCCCCTGTGTCCTCCTACTCTTTCCTAGCTGTTCTTTCTCCACGCCTGGACGACGTTTGAGCCTGGAGTCATATAAAGCTGCGGCATTTAATCGCTTTGGCACAATGTGCAAAGATTAGCACCCAATTATATAACAATGACGTCACCGCACGCTCCCATGTGTAGCAGCACCGAAGCCTTTGTTATCAAATACGAAAAGCAATATTACACCATGTATTGCCGTATAATAAAAACACACGAGTAGACATTATTTCCTCAGTTTACGCGAGTCGCAGAAACCTTGACACTATACATCGTCCGAAAGCAATAAGCACTGCCTCGGGGCATAAAAGTAAAAGATAAATAAAGAAACAAATAAATAAATAAATAAATAAAAAGAAAAGAACATAAATAATTCATTATGACAAATAACGATATGCTGGATTCCCAGGCACGAAAACTCGTATTGGCCACCCAGACATTCCTACGTGCTCCGCATTCAACCCGAACCCGCATTGATATTCTGAACGCGTCCTTTCCAAGAATCTCTCCGCATGCGGGAGCCGTTCTTGTTAGAAGAATAAAAAAAAAGAAACGAAAATGAAACAAAAACTCACATAACTTACAGTTTATCAATTGGTAGGTCAGTCGTCGTATTTACGTACCTCACTTACACTCGGAGTTCTTTTCATGTTGCCGCGTGTCGTTTGAATGGTTCAGCCGCGGGACATCGTTTGAAGTGTCTCTGTGGGGCGGCCCGTCATGTCTGTCTTGCGCTCGTGTTACCTTCTGACGGTCGTCGCGACTGTGGCGTCAGCGGCAGTGTTTGTGCAGAAGGTCCCTGTTGAAAACGGTGAGAATTTTTTTTTTTCAATATTAAAAATAGGGCTGTTCGGTATTTCGTGCTTCAGGAGCGATAAACAAAAACGATAGAGCTGCTGACTGAGTCGACGAATTTATGAAAAGTGATAGGAGGAGGACCTCTTGATAAGTCCTGCGCATTAGAGAAAAGGCACTAAGCAGGCTTGAGGGTGTAGGAGGGGCAAGCTTGCAGAAGAGGGCTTTGCTGGCTCAGGTTATTTAAGAAGCAGGTATGTCAATAAAAATACTGTTCGTCAGTCTGTGCTGTGTGTTGTGTCGTCTTCGTGTTTGTTTCCCGGCACGTTTTTTTTTTATCGCTTTTAGAGTATTCTCTTTGTCGATGAATTTCTTGCGTTTCTGTCTCGGTTTTGTGTGTGGGAGCCTGTCAAATCGTTGCTTAGTGATTGATTTTATATACTAATTAATAATAGTGATTGGGGTTTACGTCGCGAGACAACTGGAGGACTTTATATACAGCTCTAATAAGATGCACGTTCCAGTACGTGTTAAGCAGTAGCGGATATTCCATGTTTAAAATACGTATGTAGATATAAGAGCCGGTAAAATTTATGCGCACTTACAACGTGACCATAAACGTGTGCATACATAAATAAAATACACTTCTATGAAAATGAACGTGTGGTACGTGGCCCATACAATGAAAAACCTGGAAAGACAGACATGCATGCCTAAAGTGTGATGTAATGGTTAGGGTATAAGGGTAAACAGGAGGGACTATCAAACTATACGCTCGTATCTCTCAGGAGCGCCTCCTGCAAGGTCCTACACTCTTAAAAAAAGAGTGTACTGTAAGTCCTTTTTTTTTTTGCCACATATATAACACCATTTTGGAGAGCACAATTACGCTCAAAAGGGTGTTTCCTCACTCCCTCAAGGGAGTAGCATAACACCTTCTCCCTGCCGGGGAGTAATATTACTCTCCAGTTGGGAGAAAGGTGTTATGCTACTCCCTTGAGGGAGTGAGGAGACACCCTTTTGAGCGTAATTGTACTCTCCAAAAGGGTGTTATATATGTGGCAAAAAAAAAGGAGTTAAACTACACCCCTTTTTTAAGAGTGTAGAAGGGCCTGACAAAGGCTGACGGCATGAGGGGCTTGACTTGGTAGCAGCATATCTAGAAAATGAGTTAATCTCTGCCGGAGAAGTAATCAATTACTGAGTAGTCGATTACTCAGAAAAGTAATTGAGTTACAGTACACCCTTTTTTTAAGAGTGTAGAGCATATCATCGTTAGTCGTCTAAATAATTATATTGAGAACGAAGGGATATTGAAGTCGAACGAATACGGCTTTCGAAAAGGCCATTAAACTACTTTGCAGCTTTTAAAAGTTAAGCCCTTTTCAGTGAATTCCTTCTTTAATTTTACAAGTTACACATGAGTTCGCAAAAACTTTGGGTAGGACTGGACAAATTGATGTTGTATTCCTCGATTTGCATTCGACCGAGTCGACCCTAGGAAATTGCTACAAAAATTGAGCAGTATTCTACCGAAATAAAATATAGCAAAGTGGATTGAGTTCTATTTGCTCGACAGAAACCAGTTTGTGCAGATTGGCGATGTTAACTGGGATAAACTTTCCGTCTTATCGGGGGTGCCGCAGGGCTCGGTTATCGGTCCCTTATACGCTTTGTAAGTGAGTTTCTGCGCAGAAGAGGAGGGGGAGAGAGTGGAGTGACGCGCGCGGTGATGTGGCGAGCTCCTATTGATGGAGAAGCCCATTGCACCACGTGCGAGCAGCGAAAAAGATAAACAAGACGGATCGGTCGCTTTCACGTTGTCAGTTTGTTGTGTTTTACGTCGTTTTTAAGCGACCAAATGGTAAATACGTGTTGTGGATTTCGTGTTGTGATAAATACGTGCTATGGACAATTGGATGAAGTATCTGTCTTCCCTGTTCCAAAAGACAAACGGGAACGTCGTCGGTGGCAGAAGGCACTCGACCGTCGCGACTGGCAAGATACAGCTACCAGAGTTGTTTGTTGTCGTTACTTTGACGCCGCAGTTCCGAGGCACCATCTTCAGGACTTTTAAAAGTAACGAGTTACTTTCTATATACTTTGATGTCACATTCCGGCGGACATCGGTCCTGTCTGATTGGGTTTGGATAGTTTAACCGCATACCGTTCAGGACCTCACATCGCTCCCTGCGTGCCCCCAAACCGCCCAAACCCGAGGCACAGTACGCTACCCCTTCAAAAGAGGGACATGGATGTCCCGCTTGTTTCGGTCATTGAAGCATTCATACACACATGATGCATTGCTGCGATAAAAGGGAATATTTTCTTGACATCCAGGTGACGCACAGAGTAGTGCTTTCAGTGTAACATGGAAAATGCGTAGAAATACAGAAAAAGTATTCAAGTTCGATGACTAAATTTGGCCTTTTTAAAAACACACTTAAATACACTCCTCATGTCTAGTGGTATGGTACTGTTGGGGCGGCGTTTCTACTGTTGCGGTACGTTAGTTTTTGACACGTACTTGATGGCAGCAAACGGCATGACTACATTTCTCATTTCCGTTGGGGCATTCACACAAAGCACACTGCATCCGTCCATAGGTTGACAGCGTAACCCTGACGCGGTATGAATGATCTCTGAATGAAGCACGCGCATTCGAACTAATACAGACGTCCAGGAATTCACGCTTAAGCGCGTTTCCTACGTTCAACTTTCTTTTCACGTCTGTTCATACAGCCAAGATCATCACAGAAAGAAAAAAAAACACACTTTTGATGTCGATATCAGAGCCGTATTCGCTGTTTTACAGTTCAGCTTCGGCTAGACGCTGCATTGTTTACCTTTTAGGAGCGAGCACATGTTTCGTCCAGCCAATCAAAGGCGTCCTTGGAACGTCACTCCTGCGTCATGCGCGGTGACCCCGCGCGCTTACAGAGCGTATTGTTTGTTCTTTTTATCAACGATATGAACGATAGCTTCGACGGCAAAGTTTGGATAAACATTACGCTGATGACACAGATAAGTAGCACCTAAGACAATATCTTATTAAATAATGACTTGGCGAAAGTTTCTAGATGGTGCGAAGATTGGTATTTTACCTCAAGTATTTTAATGATCGTTATGTGGAAGTAAATCAGACTGTTATGCAGGTTGCCCTGTGTATGACATCCGATTCCTGCTCTCAGTCCTCCAGAAGTGCTCACTACACAAGTTAACTATCGAAAACCTCAATCTTCCTTTTGTGTGCAAATGCGCACCCAGTAAGAGTAGGATGTAGACCTTGAGGAACCAAGCTTTGTATCTTGGGCTGCTCATATAGGCATGTTGTAGTCAAAGATGATATGTAACATGAAATGTGGTCTATATAGTTCATTGTGGCACTCAGATAATATCTTCAAAATATGTCTGCAGAGATTGTTCCAAAATAGCATATGTGATGCAGCGTCATACATTATTGGGCTCCTGGGAAAAATCATGATTCACCTGATACAGACGGCAGCCTTTGTAACGGTGTCTGACACATTTTTTGCAGCCACTGTTTTAAAATATGCATTAAAAATGCTCCAACTATGAAAGTATCACGAAGTTCTTCATTTCATTTGTTCACTTTAAAGACCCTTGTGAAGGGATTAACATAAAGGGGGAGGTTTGTATCCAAAAAATACAAATACCAAAATGATGTACACTAAAATACACAAAATTCGTTCACTCACCACAAAGAAATTCATTCGATCTGAAAGTGATCGTAGCAATTGGAAATAAATGACGATATATTTTGTTCTGATGCTACGTGGACAGGAAGGTCATTCCAGTTTGACACCATCAGTTGGTGCGGAGAGTAGAGAAGTTTTTTTGTTTGTGTAGGTGGAGCAAGTACTTTGTGCGGGGTCATCAAGTATTGGGAGTAACTTGTGAGGGGATTGAAAGTAAGTGGGGTGGGGAGGAGGGTGACCGTAATATAGCTTATGAACCAGCCACTGAAAAGAAGCATATGCCATATGAGCGCCTTGAGTTTCTACACGCGAAAGAAACAACGAATATCAGGACGGGACAAAGAAAGACTGTACACGAGGCCGAGGTATTCGAATAGTGGAAAGAAGGCAGCCGCAGTACCCTAGCTGCCCTGAATGATTTCCCAATTATAAGAATATTCGCTAAATATAATACCGGCATTCCCTCCAGCGCCCCAGTTGAGCGGCTTTTCAGCGGGGGCCGGGATATTTTCGCAATTTATAGAGGCAAACTCAATGATGCGAACTTCGAGCAGCAGCCGCTCCTTAAGTGCAGTACGCACAGATAATATGTGTAATAAAAGTAACTATGCGATAAAAGTTGGTGCGCCATCTTAATTAGTAAATTTTCTGAAAGTAACCGTAATTTGTAACTGTAACTTAACTAGTTACATTTTTCGCGACGTAACTGTTGCTATAACTTAACTACTTTTTAACTGGGGTAGTTGTAACTCGAACTAGTTACTTTTCAAATTAACTTTTCCCAAGACTGGACCGTGCACTGTCTCGTGAGTGCTTATGGCCAAACGTCTAAAACACTCCAAAGGCTCATGTTGGAGACGAAGGTCATGGCAGCCTCTCATGTCATATGTCCCCTTTCCAGGAATGGGACAGCCCCATCGTATTTGTGCCAAGTTACATTTTCGGGAGAAGTAACTAGTTACTGTAACCGGTTACGTGTAACTAAGTTCCTTCCCAAGGCCTCCTCTAGAAGTATCGTTGATTGGAATACGCGTCCAGAATATATAAATCAATTGTAGCCTATTAAAAGGTTCTGCTCGGGTCCTACATGACCACCTGGTACAATCAGTCTTGTCCTGAAGGACCACTCGTGTGTTTGTGGGATTTGTACGGAACAGAAGTTTGCAGAACGTACTCCGGAGCATTCCTTCCTCAGAATAGCTACGCTAGCAGTGAATGAAACCGCACGGACTTACACACAGGTGTCTTGGTTAGCTAGACACACGTCTGGGAGTCCGTACGGTCCCATTCGCTGCTAGTTTGTCACTCTGATAAAGTATTGCTCTGAAACGTGTTCCGTAAACTTTTATCCAGCACTGTACTGAATTAGTGAACTAGTTCTGTGTTTGTTGATTCTTATCCTTAGCGTCTTTAGTCGTGACCACTTCATTTCCACTTCACCACTTCCCGGTCCCTGGCCACGTCCAGCCTAGAGTCACTATAAATAAGCTACAACTCAGAGTATCGACGCTGAGTTCCAAGCGCGAGCATGCGCCATCTTGTTTCCGCCCCGCGCTACCCACGCGCAGGCGCACTGCGCACTTTAGCGCACGATGCCATCTATCGTCCGTGAATGAAATGTTCCTTTCGTTTGCAAGCAGCAGCTGACGGCCTTGAGCTCACCGTGATGTCCTCGGGACGCTCTGGTTGACAATACATGAATTATTGCGCAACAATCATACATACTTTTCTGTCCCACGGGGAGCATTATGTTAGCCGTCTTTGGTCCTCGAATGGGGATGATTCCGGTGTGATGCGGTCAAGATGGCACTTCTGCTCTCCCTCGGCCCTCAGTGTCGATACTCTGAAGCGAAGCCACGGTGAGCGAAGCTTATTTAGTAACTCTAATCCAGCCCACTAATGCTCTGCCCTCATTGCTGTCTTTACTTTTCTCGATAAAATATGACTTCGATCCCCATTGTGAAGCAGAGGCGGATTTAAGGGGGAGAAGGGCGACCGCCCCCCATACGGCCGTGTTCCCTATGTAAAAACCCTATCTCCTGGATGATGATGCGCCGCAAGCACAAAAAGACCGCCCCACCCCCATGACAGACCCTTAAATCCGTCCCTATTGTGAAGGGGCTCATTATTTCATTCCCCGCGTCACCACCATCGATGGGGTATGGTATCGCCCCCGGCGATGAACCTCCCCAGTCATCATCTCGTAATAAAGTTGTTGTTTGTTTTATGTAGAATTGCATGCAGTATGTACGTGTACATACATGTACAGAAGGAACAACCATCTGGAAGTAGATAGTTGCGACTACGTATGAATAAAAATCGATAAAATCAACGTGCATGGGGTAAATATTTTTCGCGAAGCCTACTAACTGACCGAGCGTTCATCTTACGTTCCGAATAATGTTAATACTAACACTTTGTTCACAAAAGGCGCAGAACGGGCCAGCCAGTTACACACCTTTTCCTGAAACTACGCGTTAGGTATTCGCAATCACTGTGTTCTGACAATCTTGTGCTGTGATTTATGCCCTCCTGAAAGGTATGTATAGGTTTTACCTCAGTGGACGTCCAGAATTTATACCTCTACAGAGGTATATTCGAATCTAGTTTGCGACAAATTTTTAGGAGAGTGAGCTAAAATGACATTTGATGAGAAGAAAAAACATTTCTTTCACACACACTCACACACGCAAACTATTTGAGAGCAACGACCGAGTGTGCCATACGAGTTCCCCATATAAATTGAAACATAAAATACAATAAAATAAAAGAAGAAAGGGTTCAAAGAGGCATACCGTTCCGCGAGTTTGGCAGTTTGGATCGACCAAATCCAGACACCAACATGTAAAGGACAACAAATAGTGATATACGGCTGGCAACTTGGCAAATTGTAGGGCGTCCTTCGCTTGACCGGCAGCCATACAAGTGAGAACGGCAAGATTTCATTATTGCAGGTACACATATTACGCAGTCAAAAACGCAACCTGTAGATTATAGTATACAAATCTAAGGAAGTCTGTGTATTTTAAAAGAAATTACTGTTTATCTTGAATGATGCCGCTTCAACAACAACAAAAAAATTATGTGATTCAACACGTGGTGGAAGTAAAGGTATAAAAACCCTGAAGGTATAAACGACCTGCAGTTATACCCTAGGAGGTATAACCTCCGGTGTTTACGCTATACACAAGGTTTAAACACGCGATGATGAGTTATAAATATGTTACATTATCCCTGCTGACCTCTGATTAACCGTGATTGATCTCTTTTATATCCTTCTGCATGGTTGGAGGTATAAAGGTCCACTTTCTATCTTTTGTATACCCTAAAGAGGTATATATCTGAAACAGAAGGTATAAAAAAGGTTCAATAGCCAACCATCCTTGTAACAGTGAAGCTTGTGGCACGCAACTTGTGTAGGGGACATAAAAAGAGTACTAACTTCAACTTTGTATTCTGTTTCTGTACCTCATTTTCATATGTTCGGGAAAAGCACCCGTACCGGCAGGATAATTAGACAGGCAGACTGAACAGGTTTTTGGCTGCTTTTATTTCTGAATCACCCACAAACACACGTCCTCAAAGCCGCGTTTCCTGCTTTAAATTTTGGTGTTTACCACGGCCACCGAGAGGAGGCAGCGAACAAGTGGCCATTTGTGGAACGCCACCCTCCCCTTCCGATTTGTTTCGGTTTGGGTCTGTCTACCAACGTCATGATGACGTTTCTCGGGTAGAGGTGTATTCCCACATCTTGGTCACCAAATAAGAGGCCCCGGTACACTTTTCCTTCGTGGTACTTACCCTATTAATTGTAATAGATTTGTATTATTATTAGTATATTAAATGTTTTATTTTTTAAACATGTGGTAGAGTTGAACTATGCTCGAAGCTATGACACGAACAAGAACTCTCTCGAAAGCCACGGTCGTGGATTACGATTTTCTATGGCAGAGACGCCACCTTCGGTCCTACTTTTCTTTCGGTAGTAGGCAGCGAACAAGGTGCCATTCGTGGAACGCAACCCTCCCCTTCCGATATGTTTCGGTTTCAGACTGTCTACCAAAGTCATGCTGACATTTCTCGGGTAGAGGTCTATTCCCATATCTTGGTCGCCAAATAAGAGGCCCCGGTACACTTTTCCTTTTTGTACTTTCCCTCTTAATTGCGATATATTTATATTATTATGAGCATATTACATATCTTATTTTTAAAGATGTGGTAGAGTTGAACTATGCTACACGCTATGGGGGCGAACAAGGACGCGCCCGAAAGCCAAGGTCTTGAGGGGATTACGATGGTTCCTGAAAGGGACGCGACCTTCGGTCCTACTTTTCTTTCGATAGGAGGAAGCGAACAAGTGGCCATTCGCGGAACCCAGCCCTTCTCTTTCGATTTGTTTCGGTTTCAGTCTGTCTACCAACTTCATGATGGCGTCTCTCAGGTAGAGGTCTATTGTGTGTGCGTGCGGACGTTCAGTAGCTGTCTTATAAGCCATCCCAGACGGACGTACGGAACTACTGAGGAAAATCCTGCTGCGAGTATGTTCGGAAGAAAATCCCGCTGCGGGGTGTACGGAAGAAAATCAACAGGGCGAACCATTCACATCGGTATAGCTCAGATAAACGCCACCGTCGCTGTCGTTGACCTGATGCCACTGTAATCTGCATATCATACCTGCCAGTGTTTGTTGATCTTTTGTAGCACGTGTGTTTGTGTGGTTGAGCGACAAGAGTGCTCCGTTGAAGCGCCACTTGACTGTTGATAAGATTGGTAAATACATCCATTGTAAGGCCGTATCTAAAAGCAGGTCAGCACTCTACGAGTGATATTGACGCAAAATATTTACACGTTCACTCTATGAAGTGACATTCCTGTCTCTTATCTTCGCAGGTATGTGTCTCACGAAGAAGGGAGCGAAAAGACACGGAGAAGTCTTCTACGATATCGAAAGTTGTCGGAAACACGAATGCAATGCCCGCCGAAGCGCCGTAGATATTTACGCGTGAGCCTTACGTTCGTTCCTGTACTTTCCTAATACCAGAGAGTTTTAGTCGACCGTTACAAAGCGAACGGAAGGAACGCCATTCTCCATGTGAGCAAGAGCGCGTGCGCGGGAACGGAGACGTGGTTTCCGCGTTTCACGTTGGAACGATCGGCTCATCTTTACGCGTTCCGTCCTCTACGTTGTTTTCGTTGCAAAAAACAACATGGCTGCCGGCAACACCTCCTCGACTGTGTCCGAAGTGAAGGCCACGAGATTACGCTTCACTACGAGGGACTACATCTTCTGCTGATAAGAAGTCGTATACCTTCTACCGTTCGAAGACACGTAACAGAAATTCTGGTTTTGGTATGATGCAGACCAAGTCCGACTCAGCAGCAGCGTCCGCCATACCGGCAGGTGATGGCGATGAACTGACCGGCAGGGGGTGTCTGTTGTCCTTTCGTTTGTTGGTGGAACAACATATTAATTTTCAAACGCAAAGAAAACAAAAGCAGACCACGAAAACGTAGTTATAATAGGCAATTCTTTCATAAAGAGATGCCTAGACAGCTTGGGAAGGGTAGCTCATGTTGTCGCCGTTGGATGGCAACACAGTTCTTACAGTACCGTTCGTAGCGTTGCCTAACGATCTGCTAAAACTCTCTTGCTATCCGTTTCACGGTAGAGAACCACGTACTCTGCGTTAACGTTCCGTGCGTTACGGAACGGTCTACTAAAACTGTCTATTACCAGAATTCGTCGATTTGCGTCGCGTGACAGTGAAGTGTTTAGACTGGGGAACCCAAGTGCTTTGAATGCGTAGTATGCGTAATAGAGTCATCGCCATGCCGCATACCAAGAACTGAAATGCCGCTTGGGGGTTTTGGTTGTGTTCGGGGTTTGGACTTCGCATCGCGTTTCCTTTCTTTTTGTCTAAAATTGCGTGGAGAACGTGAGGATAGGCTTCGTTCTCCCGGTCGACCAGACTGCGCCATCCGAGACCATCCGAAACGGTCCATCCGAGAGTCGCGCATGTGTAGGACGCGTGATTTCTCTCAAACGACCCCGCTCTCAGTCAGTTCGACCGATTGGCATAGGCATCGCGAAGCAAGATGGCGGCTGCTTCCTGCAAGTGGAAGGTTGAGTTGTTTAAGTTATAGTGAATTTTATAATGGGATTACCACGTATGTTGACCGTTTCGAACAATGCGTATCATCTGCGGGGAGTTGTTGGATGTAACGACGTATTGAATAGGGGATTTCACGCGCTTCAACGTTGAATCATGCCCTGTTGCTAGGGGATTTTTACGAGACGGGCACCGACCATTTTCTGCATTTTGAACCAATATGGGGTGTACAGCGGTAGTACGGGGCCTATACTGCCAGGAATTTTCCGATATTAGTGGCTCAGACTTTGCAATATAGGGCCCGTGTTGCCAAGTTTGAGCCAATATGGGTGAAAAGGCATCCATTAGAGTTACAAAGCTGCCATCAACTGGTTTCGTATCGTCGATTCTCTCGCAACAAGTTTTTCATTAACATTTCGGGCTGTGTTTCATTCTAATGAAAAAACAAAAAAATATTCTTGACAATTTGTAACAGATCCTCAAACCTGAAGAAGTGCAACCTACAGCACGGAAGTCTTGTTTTTAGTAAATTAAACTGTTTAATGCTCTCAACCGTTTTTCTCTTTAATTGTGAATCGTTATCACCGGAAACTTGCACATTGTTTTTTCACGTTACACGATGAAAAAAAAAACTGACTGATTACTTACGCGTGTGATTAATACAATAATTAAAAATAAGATAGTCTGAGCATCCTCACAACTGGTAACATGCACCATTATGCAGTGCGTCTTTTTTTTTTTGTCTGTGTGTGCGATTCATTTTTTTTTTACTGAAAACTATGTGGATTTGTTTGCAGGTGTTCTCCAGCGGCATTCGAGGTGGTCGGCAGGACATGCACCATTGTTGGGTTCCAAAGAGGCTTCTATCCGGAATGCTGCAAGGCAAGAGTGATGTGCGAAGGACAGAAAGCAAAGTCAATAAAATGTGGCTGATGAGCGATACGTTGCTCAGAAGAGACACACACAGATACACACAGAGATAAACATCTGGAATGAAAAAAAAAACACATATACACACCAGGCTGAAATCCATGAAAAGCTCCGTGGAGAAATATAGACCATGTCCTCATTGGTGGGGTATCGCATTGTCGGGTTTTATTTTTGCAGCAGATTCGACGCATGTTTTTTTTTTTTATGTTGATTGGTTTTCACGAAATTCGCGCTTTTCGACGTCTTGCTTGACGTCTACATGGTTTACCCAACAATTATAGGCGTAACAGAAATCACAATGTAATTTCCGCATGACGCACATTCAACATGACGTCGTTAGCTTTGGCGGCGTTTTAGGACCTTTTGTCCGTTTCTCCACGCCTGATTGGTGAAATAAAATGAATTGAATTGAAATAAGTAAACGGACATTTTCCACAACCGTAGTATTTCTCCGTTTCTTTTGTCTTTTTGTATTTGCATCAACGATATTTTAAGGCATGTGCAGCATCTTATCTCTGTCATGTCCTGGAGTGCCCCTGTGTACCAGGGGTTTCTCGATTAAAACCGAATGAGGGTAAATTTGCCCAGAGTATTTTTCGACGTTTTTCGGTTTAAACCGAAAGCGAAGAACCCTATTCGCGGGATACGCAGTTGACCTTCGTTCGCCAACTCTGAAGTATTCAACGTCGGCTCCCTCACTCCGTGTTTGGCCGGCGGACGCTATCGGACATCCTCTACCCTGGTGGTTGACCTTCCCTCTCTGTAGGAGTGTCGGCCTTGCCCAACGGCCTCTCTCTTCCTTTGCACTACCCCGCGGACTCTTGCACCCACTACACCATGTCTATCCTTCACTTTCCATCGTCCATCGTTTATTTTCTTGTCTTTTTGTTTTTGTTTGCTATATGCTCTCGACAATGCCCACTTCTGTGTGGCCAGCAACGCCGAGACGACACAGACATTCCCCCTCCCACACACCTGGCATATGACTTGCATATCTGATAAAAAGTCTGCATATTTTTGCGCATACTTCTCGTGACAGTGAGAACGCCACGCGTATTCAAAGTACAGAGGCCAAGAACGGCGACGCACAAAGAACACAGCCCGCCGCGAGGAGCGGAGCAGACGCCGTAAAGGCGCCGTAAAAAGAACGCTCCTGGCGTCACGACTGTCCAAGTGCGGCTTTCAGTCGAGCGGCGCAAAAGGATGCAAGTTGAAAATTGTATTTCAAATTCTCGGAGCCGAATATAAACGAAATATTTTGCATGGCGGCTCGGAAACATACACAGAATCATGTGATGAGGCCTATTTACGTCACACCTGGGGTCCAGACTGTCTAAAAGCGATAAAACCCCAGTTCATGAACTGATGAATTTTCTCGGGAATCCGCACGGAAAACGTCTCGGTAACACTGCAACACCAATCCGTACCAATTGATATTTCCGTGAATACAATTTGTCGTTAAAAGAGGCGCTCCAACGGCTATGACGTTCATTGCCGGGAGGTTCATTGCCAGAGGCGATACTCTACCCCATTGCTGGTGGGGATGTGGGTACGAGCACTATCTCTATTGTCAATTTCTTCGCAATGGTCGTTCAGAAAAAGAAAACAGTTAACATGATGTTCATGATGAAAGAAGAAAGTAACTGAAAAGGTTAGCCAGCTCTACGACTCGAACCCACATCTTCTGGATTACCGGTCCAGGACTCTACCAAATGAGCTAAGCTAACACGCCTCATCAGCGACTTCCATGGGTGCCTCATCTGAAGGGACAAACCAGCCACTCACTCTCACTCATCCTCCTTTCAGTCTTACATTTTTGCTCACTCATACCAGAGCCGTATATGAAAAGGGAGTCTGGCCATTAATGGGTCGTGCCTATACCTGAAGCTCCACCCACTTTTTCAGCTTTCCGACCAATGAAGTCTTGAAATGTGGGGCGCTATCAATCAGCCTATCTTCACTATTTTCCCCCCTATCCAACATGGGCAGCGCCATTTTGGGTGGCAAGTGGATTGGATGGGATTGAAATGGATGCCACTCGCAATCTGCAAAAGTAGTGAATTGTTGGTGCAGATTTCATAAGCGCCACCTAGGGAGCGTAAGGCACGTCGGGAATTGTCGTCTGCTTCCGTCGTTGTACCGCTGCCGGCAGAACCACCTGCTGGGACACGTTCTGTTGTCGGTATGATTTTTAAACAAATCTACATGAATAGTTGAAATATAAGAGGCAAGAATGTTTATATCCATGAAATCCAGCTGTTAAATATAAGATTGTACAGCACAGCGCCGTTTTTGTTATGATTTCGTTGTGATCGCCGTGTTCACTAGGCCTAAGACCGGCGACAAAACGTATTATTTTCAGTTGGATATCGATGGATGAGCATAAGTTGAAACTGATTTCCGAGAAATTTATATTAGGATGTACATTTGCAGCGTACAATCAGGTTAGTCTGTGAAAATTTTTTGTCACGGAATCCCCGCTTCACTGTGTTTTTTTTTCGTCGCCATTTTGGGTGGCAGTATGGTGTCATGGCGACCCCCTTGGTAAAAAGCAAACCAATCAGAGGAACGAAACTGTGATTGACAGGTCGAGCCTCTTTTTGTGACTCCTCCCAATGGCCAGACTCCCATTTAATATACGGCTCAGACAAATGTGACGTAAGGATAATGGAGGAGCTGTAGCTTTCTTTGGAACCACACGGGGGGGGGGGGGGTTACGTTGACTGCATGGCGCAATGAAGTACGTTTGCACACGCCACTTTGGGAGTCACTTCGGCGTGCTGTCACCACAACGCTCCAAGTATTCCGAAACTATGCATTAGGGTGGCTCCCATTTACACGTATGTAACCGGAGTCGGAAGCGGATAGCTGTTGCGTCATCAGCGTCTGCCGCTTCATCCAGCGATGGCCAGTAGTTAACTACATGTAGTTAAACTACTAATTAATCTATCTGATTGTAGTTAAAAATAGTTACCAACTACTTGCAGAAATGTAGTGTGCAACTACTAGTTAAACTACTATTTCGTGTAGTTAACTACAGTAGTTAGGGTACTGCAGGCCAACTACTTCCGATTTTGCCGCAAGTTTTACGGCAGGATTGTGCTTCCGACTTTTACCTTGAGCTACTTGTTTGATGAGAACGGAAGTGCAGAGCAATTGTGCCGTGCACGTGTACAAAATCTTCACTTTTATTACTGCTTATGATTCTTACTTAGGTGTCCAAGAACACTATAGAATGGGATTGGTGTTGGTGGACAAAGTTAAGTAGTTAGAGATGTAGTTAAAATACATTGCAGTAGTTGAAGAAATAGTTTTAACTACCCCCCCTGAAAAGTCGTTCAAGTTCCAGTTAAACTACTCCATCGCGAAGTAGTTAGTAGTTACAGTTAAACTACCGTAAAAGTAGATAGTGGCCATCACTGGTTTCTTCTTCGTGTGTAGCTTCGCTCGCTGCTGGACTACATAAACTATGGACTATTAAAACTATGTACTATACAGGGTGTCCACGCTAAGTGTAAACAGATTGATCAAAAATATATCAATCACTGTTTCCGAGATGAAATGAATTGCAATATAGAATATGCTGAAGGGCATTCCCTAGGGGGGCATTGACATACTCCTAAGGCAATGCCTTAATTAACTTTCAATAATTAACTTTTTAATTATAAAAGCTACAAAGTTGCTCCAATGAGAACATGTGATCTCTTCGGTCACCAGATACCAAAGCCGTTTTCAGAACAAAACTCCGTTCGATAGATCGTCCGCAAAAAATTCGTGAAGGAACGCCATTTTTTACTTTATTTTATTCATTGCGCATCTCTAGAGACGCGTCTTTCCTTCGCCCCCTATACGAGAGGATGAAAGAGCACACTATCGCCTCTTGCGTCCTGGAAAAAGATTAAAAGAAAACAGAAAATGCAGTCCAAGATAAGGGCAGTCGCGATGGAGTCACCCCATAGATTTGTGTTTTTGTTTTGTTTCCGCAAGTTAAAGCTAATCTTCGACGCATGAGGCGGCACTGTGCTCTTTCACTCTCTCACACTGGGGCTAAAGCAAGCCGCTTCTTTGAAGATGCGCAATAAACCAAATAAAGAAAAAATGGCGTCCCTTCACGAATTTTTTTGCGGACGATCTACCCAACGGATTTTTGTTCTGAAAACGGCTTTGGTATCTGGTGACCGAAGAGATCAGATGTTCTCATTGGAGCAACTTCGTAGCTTTTATAATTAAAAAGTTAATTATTGAAAGTTAATTAAGACATTGCCTTAGGAGACTGTAAATGCCCCCTAGGGAGTGCCCGTCAGCATATGCTTGATTGATTTCATCTCGGAAAAAGGGTTATACATATTTTTTAAAAATATGTTCACACTTAGCGTGGACACCCTGTATATATATATATAAAGAGGGGGGAAAGCCATTAAAAAACAAGTAAATGATGCCAGACGTGTTTGAAATTCAAGTTACAGATTAAGATGGCTTCTGTGGCTGCACGTATAGAAACAGATACTGATGGAACGATGCGAGAGCACTAAAGGATACGTGTTTGGCCGTGTTTGCGGCTCGTCAGCTCTGGGTAGCTGCGCATCGTTCGGGATTGGCAAACCAGGGGTCACTCAGCGAGCGATATACACCTGGGAGGGTGACTGAACACCCCTCAATGCCACAGTGCAAGCCAGTGAATTATAAAGAGGGGGGAAAGCCATTAAAAAACAAGTAAATGATGCTAGACGTGTTTGAAATTGAAACTTACAGATTAAGATGGCTTCTATGGCTGCACGTAGAGAAACAGATGCTCATGGAACGATGCGACAGCACCATGCGACAGCCATCTTAATCTGTAAGTCTGAATTTCAAACACGTCTAGCGAAAGGCTTCCCTTGTTGTTGTTGTTATTCTTGTCCGTGCATACCCAAACATGTTTGCAATTTCCTTATTGCTATTCTCGTCGGTGCCGCATATGTTCGCGAAGGTGAAAATCTTGTGTGTGTGTGTGTGTGTGTGTGTGTGTGTGTGTGTGTGTGCCTGTTTTCCCGCGTGTTTTCCCCTCGTTAGCACTTTTTGTTTTGTTTTTTTGTGCATTCCACGGAAGTCCCCATGATGACAGCGGTGCTGCCACCTGACGTGACGCTTTCCGACCTGCCTGGTGTGACGCTTTGCAACCCGTAATGGCGGCGCCCATGGGCTGATGCTGTTACCGAACCAGACATATTAATGAATTGAATGCGTATAGTAATGACTTTAATTATTCAATGAGTTTAGATATCGTATTTCTGCATATGTGCGCTTGTTTTCGTGTGTCTCATTATAGAAAAATACAAGTTAACGATAATTTGATATTTTCCTCCTCTTTCTCTTTCGTAGGAATGAATAATAATAGCCTTTATTAATTGAAAATTATATTCTACTCTCCTTTATCGCATTCGTATGCGTGTATGAGCGATTTTAAACAGGAAATCGACAATAAAAACATAAAAATTGGGGTGGGGGATTGCAAAATTGGGGGTAGCAAACGAGGTGAGGAAGGACGAAAGCACCGAGTTGCTCGTTAACTTGTATTATTCCCTCACAACTGTTATAAACACAGGAATTCCTATGCGCGACGTCTAATGCCATGGGAGCTAGTCAAACCTCTGTCAAACAACACATATACTGCCTTTAGGGTTACTGCGTTAAGAAATGGCCGTAGCTTAGATACGGCCTCAAAGTAGGACAGAAGTCATTTTAACACCCAGTTTTCTTCCTATAAAACTGCTAAGTTTGCCAGTAAGATGCACGATGCGAAGTATTTTACACCACAGAGTCATAATTATCGCAGAAATTGAATTTAAAATACGCCGCAAAAAGCGACCGTGCGCAACGGTGGCGAAGAGCTGTACCAGCCTCTGATCTGCCTGGAACCTCGCGCTGACGCTATAAGGAGGACGCTCGCTGATTGCCCTAGAGAAATGTTGTCTACTACTCCGCTGTCGTCTGCTACTCGGCTGTTCGGGGTTCTGATAAAGCATTTCTCCTTGCTCGATAATGCTTCGGCCACTTCTTCTATCCCCAATTCTCCGGGAAGACTGGCAAAACAGGTTTACGGCGGCAAAGGGACAAGGCTCTGACCCCCACTGACCGGCAAACCAGAACGAGTCTCCTTATGCCGTCATCGGTGACGTGGCATCATACCTCCTCATCCTCGTTATAGCTGGAGTGGCGAGTTAAGGGTGAACGCGCGGAGCCATGTTTATGAGAGTTTGTTTCTGGCAAACAAATTGCACACATCAAAACCGTTCGCGCTATTCGGTACACACACACTTTCATCAGATGTCTTAATCTGAATTTTTTTGGATGGCCCTCTGTACTCCTTTAAGGGAGAATTCGCACCAAAAACGTGTCGAGGTAACAGTGCAACAGCAATCCGTACCGAATGATATTTCAGTTAATACAAATTCTCGTCACCGAGTGGCACAGACAATTAGAGACGGGATATTATCTTTGGAGTGATCAGCGCTTCTCCACGGAAGAGCAGTTCAGCGATACTGAACTTCACTTGACCGGTATTCTTCGTGTACGGCTTTGAGTAGGTTCTTCTTTTGCCGCTGGAGAATATTTTAGAATGAAATCGATGAAGCGGAAGAGTGGTGAGCCACGTGGGGTGAAGTAGTTACACAGCACGTGCCCGAAAAACACCCTGATGGCCCACACGAAACTACAGGCGACGTCAAGCAGGGTACACGAGGGAGGGAACGGCCAGAAGTTTCGGTTTCGTTTTGAGCTTCCCAGCTCTTTTGGCAATTAACGGGCCGCCGACTGCCAAAGCAACTTGATTGCTTATTTTGGAAAACAAAGTGTATCGAGCCTATTTTCGCCGCCATTATAATATAGCTTCGGATTGCTCCGGAGTCTCCCTGGGAAGCTCTCGGAAGCTGTAGGGCGGTGTTGGACGGCCAGACGGTAAAAGACGTGCCACAACGGCTCTTCAACAGAACAGAGAAGCCTGGTGCATGTGACGTAAGGGTTAGAGATGAGCTGTAGGTTCTTCACAATCACACGAGGGTCACGTCGCCTGAATGGCGCAATGAAGTCCGTTTGCACACGCCACTTTGGGGGTCACTTCTGCGCGCTACCACCATAGCGCTCCAAGTTTCCGTTGGGAGTATTCCGTTCCGATCCCCCCAACTATGCGTTGGGGGGATCCCTATATCCCCCCATATACCTATATACCTTTGATACCTATATAACCGGGGCCAAAATGGGGAGCAGTCGAGTCATCAGCGTCTATCGTTTCTACTTTGTGTGTAGCTTCCCTCGCTGCTCTTTTACATGAACTATTAAAAACAATGCAATAAACATATGTGTTTAGCGGTCCATTCGAAGCCCATTCATGGTGTAGCGGGCCCCCCAATTTGCAACGCCATCAGCGCTCGTTCGTATTGGTCGCGCTAATAAATGCAGGGCGCACGGGCCGCCCCGCCAGTTGTTCCGGTGGATTAGTCAGAATGCTGTCTCTTTCTTGGAACACGCTACCTACAAACTGGTGACCTGTACGTGCTAATGGCGGTCTTCGGAAGGCTCCCATGCGCTATCGGGATCTGGTGGTAGGCCTTGACCAGATCGATCTTGCTGAAGGTGGTCGAACCAGCATGGCCACTGGTGAAATCATGAATGTGCGGCAAGGGATACTGATCTGGTACGGTGCGGGAATTCAGGGCTCGATATAGTCGCCGCAAGGCCGCCAATCGCCGTTTGGCCTGTTCGAATTCGTACAAATGCCGTTCGGTCTTCGGAATGCCGCACAGACTTTCGAACAGTTTATCAAGGAGGTCATCCGAGGTCTCCCACTCGTGTTTGCGTATCTGGACGCTCTCCTCATTGCCAGCAAGTCTCCTGAGGAACACAAATCATACCTGCGGCACGTGTTCCAGCGCCTGGACGACAACCGCCTTGCCATCAATCCCAGCAAATGCCCTTTCGGCGTTCCATCGTTGCCATGCCTCGGCCACAGCGTGTCAGCAGACGGCATTTCACCGCTCCCGTCCGAGGTACAAGCCGTCCAAGACTTCCCCGTGCCTTCTTCACTGCGGAAGCTTCGCGAGTTTCTCTGCCTCGCAAACTTCCATCGCCGTTTTATCTCGCACTGTGCCGACCTTTTACGACCCTTGACAGAACTCCTTCGTACAAAACCAAGGCGAACTCCCCTCTGACTCTCCACTCAAAAGCTCTCACTGCCTTCCAAACAATCAAGGCGCCCTTGCCTCAGTCGCCATGCTCGTATATCCGGTGTCTTCGGCACCTACACGCCTAATCGTTGACCCCTCATCTCATGCCGTTGGCGCCGTTCTCCAGCAGCAACATCAGTCTGGTTGGGCCTCCTTGGCTTTCTTCTCTCAGCGGCTCAAGCCAGTATAGCACCTTTAGCCGAGAACTCCTCGCCATATACTACGCTGTGAAGTACTTCCAGCATTACCTCGAAGGCCGACGGTTCTACGTTCTTACCGACCACAAGCCTCTGACGTTCGTCTTCAAGTCCAACCGTGGCACATATTCCCCGACTGATCTCCGTTGTCTCTCGCACATCTCGGAGTGCACCACCGACATCCGCTTCGTTCGGGGTGATCAGAACGCTCCGGCCGACGCGCTGTCGCGCCTCGAGGGCGCCACGTGTTCGGCCGCCATGACCTGCGACACTCTGGTCTTCACGCAAGCAGGAGATCCTACGCTCAGTCACCTTCTCTGAGACTCGACCAGGCACTGCATACGGCTTCAGAAGGTGCCGCTGCCCTTTTAGTCGTCTGACATATAGTGCGACGTCTCTGGCCCCGTCCCCTGTCCCTACTTACCGCCTTCCCTGCGCTTCGCCGCCTGTCCAGTTCTTCATAACATCAGCCAACCTGGGACCCGTGCAATGCAGCGACTATTGACATCTCGCTTTGTGTGGCCGGGAACGAACATGGACGTTTGGCGTTGGACGAGGGCTTGCATCGCTTGCCAACAGGCCAAGATCACACGTCACACCAAAACACCCGTTCATCCCTTCACCTTGCCTGACGCACGGTTTTAGCACATTCATGTCGACCTCCCTGTTCCATTACCACCATACCACTGTCATCGCTATCTTCTTATTATCGTGGACCGCTTTACACGATGGCCGGAAACAGTTCCTCTTCCCGATGCGACTGCAGATACCTTGGCGCACGCCCTCCTCTCCGCCTGGATCGCACGCCACGGCTGCCCCGACCGCGTTACCACCGACCAGGCACGGCAGATGCATAGTGCGACTTCACGCAACTCATGGTGCTCCTCGGCACTCACCATCTGCGAACCACAGCCTACCACCCTGCTGCCGACGGTCTGGTGGAGCGTTTCCACCGGCAGCTGAAGACCGCTCTCGTTGCTCGCCAGGCCGGGACTTATTGGGTGTCAACCATCTGACCCTAGTCTTGCTAGGCATTCGCTCCGCCCCTCAAGAACTACCCTGCCTGCTTTGCCGCGGAGTTGCTTTCCGGCACGTCCTCCGTTTGCCCGCTGACTTCTGGTGCCCCAGTCAAACTGAGCAGCCTGTTCCCCCGGCAGACTATGTCCACGACCTCTGACGCTTTTTCCATCAGCTTGCTCCGACACGTTCGCCCCGGCCCACCACCGTCCCCGTTTTTGCTCCCCACAGACCTTACCTCCTGCACACATGACTTTCTGTGTCGTGACGCCGTTCGCCGTCCCCTGACCCCCGACTACGACGGCCCCTTCCGTGCCGGTCTGACAAGGCAATTACACTCGACATGGCCAGACACACAGACCGCGTGAAGCCGCTTAGATGGAGTCCAACTCACCTGCACCACTTCCTTGCACCACTCTAAGACCTCTGCACCCAGGCTCGGTCGTACTGTCTGTTGGGTCAGCATCCTAAGCCTCTCTTCAACTCCCCCCTCAGTCAGTCCAAGGGGAAGGGAAGCGCTCTAGCGCTCCTTCGCATTGGTCGCGCTAATAAACGCATGCGCTCGTCCAGTTGCTCCCGTGGATTAGTCAGAACGTTGTCTCTTTCCCACCTACAATAGTATCCTGGGAGGTACCTGGGTTCGAATCCCGGAGCCGGCTGTGCGGTCTGGGGTTTTTCCTGGGTTTTCCTCAGAAGCTCTCAGACATATGTCGGCACACTTCCCTTAGAAGTCGGCCCAAGACGCACATTCTCCCAGGGCGTCAGTCGTGACGTTGCCCACATACGTGAGGCCGACAACGGCGAGCACTTTCATCACCATCACCACCACCACAATGGTGTCGTGTCTACATACTACGCTTTAAATCACCGTCTGCTACTTGCGTCACTAAAATGTATCACACATAATAACCAACCTTGTTAAGAACAGCCCAGGACAGCTGTGAACTAGAGCCCTGCGCGGATGAGGTTTTTGGCATCCGCATCCGACCCGCATCCGCGCACACGTTATCCGCATCCGATCCGCATCCGCACCATACACAACAGTTTACATCCGCATCCGATCCGCTGAGCAAAACGCACCATCCGCATCCGATCCGCAAAAATCCGCACGTTTCGAAAGACGCGTAAAGACCGCCGGAAGCATGTTGGTATAATTTCGGATGCCTCCATGCTGTCACGGAAGGACTCAGTCATGACGACAAGCAAAGGTAAACCTTTCAACAAACGCGATATGGAGAGACTTCTGGAACGCGTGGAACGCTACCTCGTCGGCGCTCGCGCGGTTCGAGACGCCTGAATGCCTCCTCTCCCGTCTTGGCGCCGTGCATGGTCAAAGGTGAACCAGAGCATGCGCTCGCTGTCGGCTGTCGGCGCGCAATACAAATAAATTGCGGGTGGAAAAATGACAGCACGCGGTATATCCGCATCCGATCCGCTACCGATCCGCTGCCTTCGTATCCGCATCCGATCCGCATCCGACCTCGAGCCATCCGCATCCGATCCGCACACCGCAGAAAGTGCTAAATTTTCATCCGAATCCGCAAGTATATTGCAGATATCCGCGGATGGTGCAGGGCTCTACTGTGAACGGAACGGCTTCGTGTCCCATCGCACTCAATCAGCGTATAATGAGCAGTACGCAAAAAGAAAAGAGTATTCAAAAGAAGACAAGATTATACCGCGAGTACGGTCGGTTTATTACTTCTAAAAGTGTTGCGTTACTGTAAATGGATGATGTATGGTTTCGCTGGCGTTTCAAGGGCCCGCGAGCCATAAACTGCAAACCTCTCTTCTCAAGGTAATATATCACGGTTATAGGCTACAACCGGAGGCTTACGACGTGTCAAAAACACCGGGGAATGCAACGTAGTAAAAGTGCACTATTTAACATAGAGGAAATTCTGCAAGCCGCAATGTTTAGTGGATGCTCCCGTGTGTGCAGGAGAGACAAGTAATGTACGTCTTCCACTGTTGCGTAGCCCTGGCGGCTCTGTTGAGTGTAGCTTGCCTCAAGGAAGGTTCTTCGTTGACTCATGTGGAGAATGGTGAGTACACTCTTAACTCGATACCCTTTATTGTACCTTTTAGCAATGTGTAACATTTATATAGACGTAGATTTCCAAATATCGCAGAGGTTTTTAAATATATTATTATATATTTATTATATATATATTATATATTATAATATATTATTTAAAAACCTCCGGAGGTTTTTAAATATATAGAGCTCTGGTAAATAAATTTTTTTTTGCTGTGTTCGAGAATTCTTGTTGTGTCGTCTCTCTCCCTCCCCGTCTCGGGTACCGCCTCTCTCATCATGCACCAGCTTGTCAGCGCCCTGCCACTTCTTTTCTCTCCCCGTCGGGGAATCGAACCCCGGTCTCCCGCGTGACAGGCGGGGATACTGGCCACTATACTAACGAGGACGAGAGCTGTTGTTGAAACAGTAGAAGTCGACCGGGAACCCAATGTTATGAACCTATATCTGTTCGATGTCATGACGGATAGAAGGAAAATAATTGATTGAGTGAGCATGCCAACGCACATACTAAGCTGATAGAAGTGGGCCGTGCACTGAATGTATGCGGTTAATCATTCGATTACACTCTGGGGAGGAGGAAAACGTCCGATAACGCGAGCGCACGAACTCGCATGGCGTGCAAAACAAAATTTTCACTCCCCGTCGGGGAATCGAACCCCGGTCTCCCGCGTGACAGGCGGGGATACTGGCCACTATACTAACGAGGACGAGAGCTTGAGTTGAAACAGTAGAAGTCGACCGGGAACCCAATGTTATGAACCTATATATGTTCCATGTCATGACGGATACAAGGGAAATATTTGATTGAGTGAGCATGCCAGTGCACATACTAAGCTCATAGAAGTGGACCGTGAACTGAATGTATGCGGTTATTCATTCGATAACAGGCTGGGGAGGAGGAAAACGTCCGATAACGCGAGCGCACGAACGCGCATGGGGTGCAAAACAAAATTTTCACTCCCCGTCGGGGAATCGAGCCCCGGTCTCCCGCGTGACAGGCGGGGATACTGGCCACTATACTAACGAGGACGAGAGCTGGAGTTGAAACAGTAGAAGTCGACCGGGAACCGTATGTTATGAACCTATATCTGTTCCATGTCATGACGGATAGAAGGAAAATAATTGATTGAGTGAGCGTGACAACGCACATACTAAGCTGATAGAAGTCGACCGTGAACTGAATGTATGCGGTGATTCATTCGATAACAGGCTGGAGAGGAGGAAAACGTCCGATAACGCGAGCGCACGAACTCGCATGGCGTACAAAACAAAATTTTCACTCCCCGTCGGGGAATCGAACCCCGGTCTCCCGCGTGACAGGCGGGGATACTGGCCACTATACTAACGAGGACGAGAGCTGGAGTTGAAACAGTAGAAGTCGACCGGGAACCGTATGTTATGAACCTATATCTGTTCCATGTCATGACGGATAGAAGGAAAATAATTGATTGAGTGAGCGTGACAACGCACATACTAAGCTGATAGAAGTCGACCGTGAACTGAATGTATGCGGTGATTCATTCGATAACAGGCTGGAGAGGAGGAAAACGTCCGATAACGCGAGCGCACGAACTCGCATGGCGTACAAAACAAAATTTTCACTCCCCGTCGGGGAATCGAACCCCGGTCTCCCGCGTGACAGGCGGGGATACTGGCCACTATACTAACGAGGACGAGAGCTGGAGTTGAAACAGTAGAAGTCGACCGGGAACCGTATGTTATGAACCTATATCTGTTCCATGTCATGACGGATAGAAGGAAAATAATTGATTGAGTGAGCGTGACAACGCACATACTAAGCTGATAGAAGTCGACCGTGAACTGAATGTATGCGGTGATTCATTCGATAACAGGCTGGAGAGGAGGAAAACGTCCGATAACGCGAGCGCACGAACTCGCATGGCGTACAAAACAAAATTTTCACTCCCCGTCGGGGAATCGAACCCCGGTCTCCCGCGTGACAGGCGGGGATACTGGCCACTATACTAACGAGGACGAGAGCTGGAGTTGAAACAGTAGAAGTCGACCGGGAACCGTATGTTATGAACCTATATCTGTTCCATGTCATGACGGATAGAAGGAAAATAATTGATTGAGTGAGCGTGACAACGCACATACTAAGCTGATAGAAGTCGACCGTGAACTGAATGTATGCGGTGATTCATTCGATAACAGGCTGGAGAGGAGGAAAACGTCCGATAACGCGAGCGCACGAACTCGCATGGCGTACAAAACAAAATTTTCACTCCCCGTCGGGGAATCGAACCCCGGTCTCCCGCGTGACAGGCGGGGATACTGGCCACTATACTAACGAGGACGAGAGCTGGAGTTGAAACAGTAGAAGTCGACCGGGAACCGTATGTTATGAACCTATATCTGTTCCATGTCATGACGGATAGAAGGAAAATAATTGATTGAGTGAGCGTGACAACGCACATACTAAGCTGATAGAAGTCGACCGTGAACTGAATGTATGCGGTTATCCATTCGATTACAGTCTGAGGAGGAGGAGAACGTCCGATAACGCCAGCGCACGAACTCGCATGGCGTGTAAAACAAAATTTTCACTCCCCGTCAGGAGATCGAACCCCGGTCTCCCGCGTGACAGGCGGGGATACTGGCCACTATACTAACGAGGACGAGAGCTGGAGTTGAAACAGTAGAAGTCGCCCGGGAACCGAATGTTATGAACCTATATCTGTTCGATGTCATGACGGATAGAAGGAAATTGATTGATTGAGTGAGCATGCCAACGCACATACTAAGCTGATAGAAGTCGACCGTGAACTGAATGTATGCGGTTATTCATTCGATAACACTCTGGGGAGGAGGAAAACGTCCGATAACGCCAGCGCACGAACTCGCATGGCGTGCAAAACAAAATTTTCACTCCGCGTCGGGGAATCGAACCCCGGTCTCCCGCGTGACAGGCGGGGATACTGGCCACTATACTAACGAGGACGAGAGCTGGAGTTGAAACAGTAGAAGTCGAGCGGGAACCCAATGTTATGAACCTATATCTGTTCGATGTCATGACGGATACAAAGGAAATATTTGATTGAGTGAGCATGCCAATGCACATACTAAGCTCATAGAAGTCGACCGTGAACTGAATGTATGCGGTTATTCATTCGATAACAGGCTGGAGAGGAGGAAAACGTCCGATAACGCGAGCGCACGAACGCGCATGGCGTGCAAAACAAAATTTTCACTCCTGGTCTGGGAATCGAACCCCTGTCTCCCGCGTGACAGGCGGGGATACTGGCCACTATACTAACGAGGACGAGAGCTGGAGTTGAAACAGTAGAAGTCGACCGGGAACCCAATGTTATGAACCTATATCTGTTCCATGTCATGACGGATAGAAGGAAAATAATTGATTGAGTGAGCGTGACAACGCACATACTAAGCTGATAGAAGTCGACCGTGAACTGAATGTATGCGGTTATTCATTCGATAACAGGCTGGGGGAGGAGGAAAACGTCCGATAACGCCAGCGCACGAACGCGCATGGCGTGCAAAACAAAATTTTTACTCCCCGTCGGGGAATCGAACCCCGGTCTCCCGCGTGACAGGCGGGGATACTGGCCACTATACTAACGAGGATGAGAGCAGGAGTTGAAACAGTAGAAGTCGACCGGGATCCGAATCTTACGAACCTACATCTGTTCGATGTCATGACTGATACAAGGAAAATAATTTATTGAGTGAGCATGCCAACGCACATACTAAGCTGATAAAAGTGGACCGTGAACAGAACGTTTGCTGTTATTCATTCGAGAGCAAGTTGGGGAGGAGGAAAACGTCCGATAACGCGAGCGCACGAACGCACACGACATACGTACCATAGCAACGTCTTAGCAACATTTCTTGAAATAGTTAGCGCACGTAATAATAATAATAATAATAATAATAATAATAACAATATTAATAATGTTTTATTGGTTTAAAATGTTGCCACTTACCTCCGACAATGGCATGCTGAGCAGTTGCCTTTGTTCATGGAATACAAAGGGCCCCAGGGGGCCTTTGGGGTACATCGAATAAATAAATAATGAGTAAATAAATAAATACTGTCAGCACGGCGTCAACTCAGACACAATCTTTTGAGTGGAATCCATTCCAGCATTGGCAGTGAACCTGTATGCGCCGTTAGAAAAATGTGAAGAACAGACGCGCAGGACGTTTTTCTTTCTTTGTTTGATGGTCCGTCAGGGTTTGCACAGGAGATTGCATCCGCTCACCTTCGCTCTTTCTGGCGGTCTCTTGGCTCGTGAACCGTCGCCTCTAGGTTAGCGATGCACGTCTTCATGCAACCAGAAACGTAACAAAATGCACCGCAGGGCACGATCACTTTGGAAGTGAAAGAAATGTCACGACCAGAAGTGAAATGTCAGCGAATTTGCCACTATTCGCAGGTGTTGAAAGCAGTCTTGGGTAAGTTTCTTCTAAAAAGTAAATGAGTTGCAGTTATAGTTACTTTCTTGGTTAAGTAACTAAGTTACAGTTATAGTTACTTTCCTTGTCAAGTAACTAGTTACAGTTTCAGTGACTTAGAGAAAGTAACTTATTTACATTACAGTTACTTTCTATAAAAATGACCATGAGAGGGCGATACAATTGTTAAAAACATACATTTATTTACATTTACTTAAGTGCGATAAAAGTATTATTGCACTTAACCAGAAGCTGTATAAGTCAATATGTGGCTCTCCCACAGGGAAAAATACGACATGTGTACGTACATAAACAAGGATAAACATTTATTCGAGTAACTAGTTACATTTTGCAGTTACATTCACAGAAATAGTAACTAGTTACAGTTAAAAGCTACTTTTCTGGAAATATAACTAGTTACTGCAACTAGTCAACCCCAAAAGTAACTAGTTACAGTTACAAGGTAAAAGTAACTTAGTTACTACCCAAGACTGGTTGTTAGGAGAGCAGACGAACTTGGAAACAACAACCTGATCGACTGATCGCACCCAGCGCAGCAGCCCTCTGGTTCGCTTCGAAAAATACGTCACGTTGATGCATAGATATCCTAAGGAGGGAGGTTAGAAGAAAAGGTGGAAGAGAGAGAGTAATGGGGGAGAGCAAAGGAGTTGTACGGGTGCAAAACCCTTTCCCAATGTCCAAGCCCGGGATGCGCCATGATCGAGATTTTGGATTCGACCGGATTCTGCCACCGCGTTTCCACGTGTAAAGACCAGGCGCGTTCGGTGCCATGGTATCCAATCCAACGAAAGTCGTGCTTGCTTCCGTTTTGCTCCGTGTGCCATGACATACCATGTGTGAAGCGTGTTTGTTTTGTCTTGCTCTCACGTGTGCGCTTGAATTGTGTCTTATAGCGTCCTCGATAAACTGCACCGGTGCGCCCCGGTGCGACCTGGTGCGGCTTGCCATCCTCGATAAACTGCACTGGTGCGCACTGAACGTCTTCGATTAAAGGAGTGCACCCTTTCAGTGCAGCACTGAGTTGCCCCGAACCCACACCGAGAAAATCGGCCGGGCGCCAGAGTGCAATCCCAAGAAGCATCGCGATTGCCGGAAGCACGGAGGAAGGCAGAAGCGGCAAGTAGCCAGGTGTAGCCGGGCAAGTAGCAGCAGACAGTCATCGTCAGCATGGCATTCGATCGGTGCCGCTCGCCGGGTCGCGCAGCCTACGAGCCACAACGAGCACAGATCCCTAGGTAGCACATGCTAGTATCCATCAGATCCACCAATGCAGTGCAGTTTCATGTTCGATAATGCCTCCGCCCAGGGCACCGCCAGTGTAGAGCGCAACGCACCACTGTGGTTTCGGGGCAATTCCGGAGCAAGTTTATCGAGGACGCTATTATTTCCGTAGGGAACGAATGTCGTACGGTTTACACCTTGTGCTGCGACATGAAAGAAGGGCGGAACTCGTAGCAGACACCGTTCATAACACGCTAGGCCTAGCGTATCGATCATGGCGTCTTACATGTTGAGATGCCCCCCCTTCGCAGGCTTGGTTTCTGCAGGGTTATTCTAGCAAACGTTACACATTTCGATCGCACTGTAAAAATAGAAGACTCGGTTTGACCCATCCCAAACTTTGCAGACTGCATGATAGCCGTTTATCTGAAGTTTCATTCGAATTTTTTGTTAGCGCTATGGTCATCTAGAAAGAAAATTAAAAATAAACCAAAATCTCGCCCCATGCATTTTCAATGGCCTATCCCACACAAACGCCGCCATTTTTTCTTGTGTCTGCTTCACATTCACATCACTTCACGCAGGTAGCGCTGCCTACAACGATGTGACATGCCGTTTCTGATGTTATGCACCAATGCTCATGTTCAAGTCCTGTTCTGTATGCTGGTGCCACCTGTGTGTGGTGGAATGAAAATGAAGCGCACACAGCACAAAATGGCGGCTTTTGAGTGAGATAGGCCATAGAAAATGCATAGAGTGAAATTTTGCTCTATTTTTAATATTTTCTTCTACAGGACCATAATGCTCACAAAAAATTCCAACAAAACTCCAGACAAATGGTAACCAGTCTGCAAAGTCTGGTGCAGGATAAACCCCGTCTTCTATTTTTACGATGCGACCAAAATGTGTAACGTTTGCTAGAATAACCTGTAGTTATTATGAGAGTTCTATGCGTTGATGTCGTTCCCGCTGGAGCCTTCGTGGCTTCGCAGGGGGCGCTGATCCCTAGAATTCGTTTATTTAATATTTAAGGTTCCCGTCATGAAAATCAGCGAAAGTGACCAACCAGCGACGCCGAACATTACGGTTGACATGTTGATGGTTGATATGAAATTTCCCGAACCCCCATACTTTTTTTCGATGGAAACTGTTCTTCCCGCAGAGAAACTAATATGCCACAAATTTTTCCGGACGAAATCGCTCCACTCTGCGAGGAGCGCGCGCTGGAAATGTCTCTTCCGCGTTCCTCCTCTCCCGCGCATATTTCCCTGCCGATGGTGTAACAGTACGGACCGCACTTCGGTTCCCCGTTACGTCACCGGTGTTGCACAATGGCAAGTAATGCCGCGAGCTCGCGCTGTGGCTGCCGCCACTGCCGAAATCTGCCGATCACGCGAAAGCTGCTGTCATGGAGATTTCCACTCCCGATGAACGCATACGCGGGATCCTACGGCGCATGCTCCTGGCGGGATTGCTCGGCTCGGCAACACGTCACGATGACGTGTTGCTGAGCCGGCCGTGGTCGCGTCAAGTTGCCCGTTGTGTCTCCGCTCGGCAGCTCGCCACGGCGCGGCGCTAGCTGTCCTCCCTTCGCCGCTCCGTTTAAATTCGCTCCCGAGAAATCCGCTCGCGCGACGAAAGTAAAATTTTGGTTCTAGACTCAGAAAAATGTCTTCTTTCGAACGAAACGAAGAAAAAAATCGTTTCATAGTCCCTTTAAAGTTGCACTCCGCAACCAAAATAACCGGAAATGTTGTGGTGTATCCGTAACTTTTGGGATATGGAGAACATGTGTACGAAATACCCCGTTCCAATACAGCACATATTTTACTTCAAGGAATTATTACGAAGCCAGCGCTTCGCGTCTGTGAAGCGAGAGGGCAGTGAAAGGAACACACTGCTCACATCGGCTGTGTTCCAATACTCCGGTAAGCCGACTACTTGGCGGTGTAACCGGAAGTGCCGCCATGTTAAGTTTCGTTCCAATTCCCGCCTAGACTGCTATTCAGGTGTCCTTCGCATAGTTTGCATCGATGCAGACTAGCTATGCGTCTGAGTGGTCGTCATTGACCTGCAGCCGTGAAAATTAATACACTGGTCTGCGACATAGGTGCGCTTCGGTCTGGCGTGTTTATAACGTTCAACAATAAGTCCAAAAGGTGATACTTTATTGAATTTATTTATTGCAGTACCGTAAGGGCCCAGGGTTAATACATGGCGGAGTGAAGCTTTGCAAAACGTGAAGAACAATGAAATGCAAGGAACACTGAGGAAATAGCGACATATACGAATGATATGAACACATCAAGAAAATACAAGAAACGCATATTTATTGACTACGCCTTAATAGAAGTGAGCCTTGACGGCATTTTTGTCGGTCATTGCTAACTAATGCTACTGAGGTCACTAGGTGTTCTGCAATATAACGATAGGCAGGTAGAATGCATCGACATGTGAGCTGAATTATTATAGTTTGCTTTTATTTACTTTATTTGCTTTATTTGCTTTACTTTTTTGCTTTATTTGCTTTACTTTTATGCTTTATTTTTTATTTGCTTTATTATAGTTTGCTTTATATAGTTGCACAATTGTTGTGATGCTGCTGTACGTTATTAAAGGGGCGTGCCCTCGTCAAGCTGCAGTATTGCCGCTTTTTGGCCGCCTCTAATCAACTGATGTAACATGTTGTCTATAATAAATAAATAAAGAAAGAAAGAAAAAAATTATATCAGCGTTTATTAATGAATTATGCGGCGTTTAAATAAAGTGCGGAATTGATGTTCCTATGGGCCACGACAGATGGCGACAGCGCCGGCAATTCCGGAAGTGTGTTCCAAATCTCCGCCGATAAGGCGTCTATCTAGCTGTCCACTCAGACAGCTTCTGCTGCGCCGAGTATTGAAATACAGCCATCATCTGCATGGTATCCAGCAAGGGAGAATGCAGGTTTCGAAGCAGACGACAGTGCTGAGTGACGTCACGGTATCCTCCTCCAGGCGAACCGCTGCAGTATAGAGCTTTGTTTTTCTGCTCTTCCCATTTCGGTTTCGGTTTGTTATTGTCATCATTTACGAATTAATTATTCTCGCACAATGAATGCGAATGTTGCACTATTCGGTATCGAGGAAGAGGTCCGTGTTCGATATTTCGTTTTTTCGGAACCTTGCTCTGAAGGGATGGGTGTTTGTGGGCCTCATTGGCTACGAGGATCCTGTACTTAATGCCCAGTTTTTTCGAATAATACGCTGTAACGCAGGAATAATAAGAAGTGCATGTTATTTCGCGATACCGATTGTAAGGCGTGTGTAATGAGAAATTTCACGTCAAAATGACGAATGAATACTTCGTAGTCGAAGTTTTTTCTGCGTCATTTTTCAGACCACAGTTTCTTTTGTGTTGACGAGCTGACTACACCATAGAAAGTTGTATGCCAAAAAACAGTGACGTCCGCCAAAGGCTAAGTAAAAACATAATTGCAGGATCGTCGCACTGTTTATTCTTTCATCCAATAAATTTCTTTGCGATGTGAACGACTCCGATCGCGTGGTTCTTTCTTCGTGGTATCAGGTGGAGAGCACATTTCTGAAAAAAAAAGAACAAAAGAAAACAACAACAAGAGGATCATTTTCCCACATGTGTGTGAATGATGAGCTAGGACAACCCCTCTATGTCCAGGGTGTGGCCAAATCCCACTCTTTTCCACGTTTGGCGATTTTCTGGTTCGAGGATTAAAAGTACCGTAGAAAAGTAGAGCTGCAATCTTGAAAAATGCGCGGATTCGATAGCTTTTACCGCTTTTTACATAGAGATTAGTTTCGGCAATTACATGCCCTCGTGCTGCCACCGTGAACTAAATATGCCGCCAGGATTTTCACTAAATACTCTATAGCGCTTACTCATTTTGAGATCCTCCCGGTTTTCGGCCCATCGCTTCACCTGCATTACTGTGTGACTAAATGAACGCTTTATAGCACTTGGTAGGAATCATACACTTCAACATTAATAATGCATTTCAGTTTTCGTCATATGCGGTAAAGCAAGCTGTCGGCTGTAAGAAACAAGCAACGCGCCGGCATTAATGAGGGCCAAAATGGCTGCTTAGTCTGGGAATGGTGCTCTCCCGCCAAGCAGGTGGTGTCAGATGACGCACCATCACGCAAAGTTCCGCCCCTTGACCGAACCCTCCCTATACAAGGCTGTGTACCGCAGAGCCCCCGCATCTCGGCCCTTCTTCTTCACAGAGATGCCTTATTTTGCAAGAGGGCCGTTTATAGAGAGAGTCTGGCAAGTGGGAGGAGCCGACCTTGAAGTGCGCCAGGAGTCGTCACATCTGATCGACCTGCCCGACACGTGCGTAGTGCGCCCTTCGAGAGCGCTTCGTCCTTCAACTCTTTCGGTTTGGCTAGAGTCACTAAATAGGGGTACAGAGTATCGCATTCCGTTTCCGCGCCGGAGCCGCCGTTCGGTGTCCGCGATTGGGCCGATCTTGTCACGTGGTTTCTCCTTCCAAGAACGCACCGTCCATGTTGTGTTCCTAGCATCCAAAACCAGTTTCCTCGGTTGCGAGCTGGCTCGATTGTGCGTTGTTCACCGGCGGAGGAGGGGGAGATGGGAGCCCCGTTGCTAGGCGACGCAGCCACGCCGGACCCAAGATGGCGCTCAAGCTCGCCGGCGCTGCTCAGTGTCGCTACTCTTCTCCTTGTTTAATGACTCTGGATGGCGCCCCCCCTCCCAAATGGCTGATAAACAGATTCTGGACGGATTACGCTTGGCTTAAGGTTTTTTGGGAGCCGCAACGACGACTCTGACGTCAACATAGACTCCACCCACAAGGCGGCAAAAGATCGAAGAATCTGGTCAGACTCTCTTTATATATGACTGTTTTACGGCAAGTTTACTAGCAAATTAAAAAAGTATTCAGTGTTACCTGTCACATGTGTAACTTGTTGTGCTGGCTTTACAAGCAAGAAGCTGTCAAGCTACGCCGCCAACAGAATCGCTCTGTCTGCTGCTTCACGGTATCCTCAAGGGACTTGAGGTGACTCAAGGGTAGTTACAACGCTGGCGGGTTTGTGTCACCCCTGTGTTGCGCAGGGTCGCTTTTTGTGACGTACTTTAAATTCAATTTCTGCGATAATTACGACTCTGTGGTTATTACTTTTTTTCACTTCTCGCGGTGCATCTACTGGCACACTTAAACTCTCTTACGGGAAGGAAACAGGGTGTCCAAAAATGACTTATGTGTTACATTAAGTGTGAAACGGGATAGAAAACAGGGTGTCCAAAATGACTTCTGTGTTACATTAAGTGTGAAACGGGATTGAAAACAGGGTGTCCAAAATGACTTCTGTGTTACATTAAGTGTGAAACGGGATAGAAAACAGGGTGTCCAAAATGACTTCTGTGTTACATTAAGTGTGAAACGGGATAGAAAACAGGGTGCCCAAAATGACTTCTGTGTGAACGGGATAGTGCGCAGAGGAGCTTCCTGTCATCTTTCCCTGCGGTTCCGGATCATGTTCGCTCAACAGAGTCGTCTCTGACTCTTGAAAGACTCTTTCGTGACTACTCTCGTGAAAGACTTCTTCTTTATCAGTATGACTGCAGGG